>NC_057689.1:4341175-4354029 GCF_014466175.1 Vespula pensylvanica | reverse complement strand
GGAGGAGGAGAAAGCACTCGTGTAACGCGACCAAGCAGAGTGACATATACACATGCGCGCGCCCACGCGGAAAATACATTTTTATAATGATGTGCACGTAAAGGATCGATCGATCTTTCGTTCATTAGCTCCTCTACGCAAAGTAGCACTGGACCTTGAAACGCGTCATTATCTATCTGCGAGCCATGCTAATTACTTCGAACTAGCAGTGATAAACGTACCTTCTTTTCCACCTTATCGTCCTTCACCTCTTCCTCCTCCTTCTCCTCCTTATTCTCTATCTACTGACGTTTTACTCACGTTAATTCTCTCTTCCTCTCTTTGTCCCTCTCTATCTCGTGATCTTGCCAAAGTCGCAATAAGAGATAGACGAAAATTAATGCCCTGATGCATCCGGCGACGATCGGAGCCAGCTTTCATCTTCCTTTTTCTATCGACGAGATCTCGAAGTACCGGGAAATCCCAAAATGGATTATCCGTTCGAGCTCGATCTTAACTTCATTTTATCTTAACCTGAAGTGTCCTAATCGTCTTTCAACTTTCATATCCTTTTATATATGATTTCTTTTTAATAACTTCTCCGATACTATATATTTTTCTTTCTTTCTTTTTTTTTTTGTTCTTATCTTATCTTTTTTTTTTTTTTTTTTTTTTTTTTTTTTTTTTTTTTTTGTATTGATCCAATCTTCGTTCTAATCTACAGGGAATTTTTAAAAGAAAATTGTATTTTAATTTGCGCTCGCATCGATCATATCAATTACTTACAATATTTATGAAAGGAAATATTTATCAGTATCTGTGATGTCTCGTCACGTTGTATTACAAACATTATTCTAATGGATACATCAAATTTAATAGGGATCGAAGAGAAGCAAGTTTAAATACGACGAACTAGTAGGTCCTCTCAAAAGCATGCTCGAGTTTGTGACGTCTTCCTAAAGGAAAATCTGTAGAGTTGCATGAAAGGAGGTCACTTTTTTCTTTTCTGTTTTTCTTTCCTTCTTTTTTTTTTCCTCTGTCGGTTCCCATACAAACAAAATCCAAGTCTCATTCGTAATCCTCCTACACTTTCACGAGCCTTCATCCACCAAGTTCCTTTTCTCAACACGTTCTATAGACGTTCGTTTATATCTGTCCTATGTACGTATATATATATATATATATATATGTATGTATGTATCCGTAGCTTTGTATATACCGTTGTACGAGAATGTTCTTAGGAGCCATAGCTATCAAAATTAACTATATGCTTTAGCGTGCGTTCACCGTGAGCCACGGCAAGAGGTCGATATACTCGTCACTCCACGGACTCCCCTTGCTATCGCTCTAACTCGCTAACTCGCTTCCACCGTTCACCCGCCTACGCGTGAAAGCTTTTTCTTTTTTTTCACCTTGCACTAACATTAGTTTTCTTAAACTTTTTCGTTTTCTTTCTCGTTCTCCAACATCGTTAAAACGTCTCTCCGAGTTTCTCAGAATTAAAATTTTTATCGAGAAAGATCTATTTTTCTATGTATATATACATATCAATAATAAGTTTATATAAAGTTTCGAAGATTAGTCAATTAAAATGCAAAAGTTTCCTTACCTCGTTTAGACGATTTAATTATTATAAAAAGAGAAAATTTTATACACGCATACACAAGTGTATATTAAATCGTTTGTATTATTTCAATATTGTTTAACTAAAAGGACTAGTTGATTTTGCGATTGAGTAATAAATTTTTCGTGGAAAACATGATCGTAACTCGAACAAGTATATCATGACTAAGCACCGAGGGAACGTGTTCCGCTTTAAAATTTGCATCATTCGCAGAAAGGAAGGTGGGTAGAGTAGATAGATAGGAAGATAGGTTGTTAGTAGGTAGGTAGAAAGATCTAGTAGCTAAAGAGATAGATTGATTGTACCGTGTAAGATTTCCTTTTTTAAATACAAGTAGGTGTGGTGCTCACCTGAAAAAGGTAAACTTATACTACGTACCTATAACACCTCCTACGTATGGAATTCCGCTTTCATATGAAGTTCTTTTGCGTGGGAGAATTCCTTCTCTGTTTTATAAATATATATATATATATATATATATATACACCTTTCTTTCCTTTCATTTACAAACAACAAAACGCTAGATCGTGCTATGGATTCTCTATAGTAACCGTATATCTATATCGATTCTAATCGTTCGACTTTGTATCATTGCGAGCTCTCGTTTTGTAACATGCTTCGGATTTCCCTATCTCTTTCTTCTTAGCGTAAAAACGGAGGAAACGTTTAAGCAGAGAACGCGATCGAGCGTGAAAGTGTCGTCTATATACGTTCTCGACTCTTCTTCGCATCGTCGCCTCGAACGCGTTTGCTGCGTTTAATCGAAAAAGAGGATGAGGAGGAGGATGAGAGAGAGAGAGAGAGAGAGAGAGAGAGAGAGAGAGAGAGAGAGAGAAGGAGAGAGAGGGACCCTTTTATCGTTGAGACGCTTTTAATCCTTCTTCTTTTCCTTCTCCTCCATCTCCTTCTCCTCCTCCTTGATCCGCTTGGACACTTAACGACGTAGCAGAAGAAGTAAAATCTTCGAGCAGCAAATGTTCTTTCTCTCAACCCGGCCACTCTACTATTTACTCAAGTATTATATTCTCAAGCTTATGCGTGTTGTATGTATGTATGTATGTATGTATGTATGTATGTATGTATTTGCAAACATGTAGAGAGAAAACACTTTGCGGTTGCGTCGAGCAATCGGTGCCAAGCAGACCGCGAACCCCTCTCGAAGACCTTCGAAATTTTTCATCCTACTCTTCCACGACATATGTACTTCTCTCTCTTTCTCTCGCTCTCTCTCTCTCTCTCTCTCTCTCTCTCTCTTTCTCTATGTGTTTTCTCAGTTCAAGGTCGTTTCTCGTCGCATTGCGTGAATTCAATGTGTGCGTGTATGTGAGAAAATTTCACGATCATGTTGATTTTCTTTCAGAAGAAAATTGAAAGAAAACCTTGAGACTTCATAGTAGAAAATTAAATTAGTTCATGTCTTAAAGATGAAAGAAGCTTTAATATTGGATTAATCGAACGATAGGTATAAAATAATTCTTTTTTTCTTTTCTTTCTTTTTTTTTTTTTTTATACTTACATATTTGATCTTGGAAATGGTCTGTAGGAAATATCATGACTTAGGAAGACTTAGGAAAAATCAAAAGTTCAAAGTATTTCTTACTTATTGTTAATTCTTCTTTAACCATTACAATCGTATCGGTTCACAACGATAAGGAATTATCCTACTGTGTTGTATTAATTATAGTATCCTGATAATAATGGTGTTTTTATTTGTTATTTGGAATTTGTGCTTTCCTGGGTCTTCCTTAAACGTGACTACTGTAATATGTACATGAATGCATACGCTATATTTTCAAGGTTCATAGAAAGATACGATTGTGTGTGTTATACATACATACATACATACATACATATATATATATATATATATAAATTTGTTCGATGCTTCGAGCTTCCTTGGCTTCGACAAGTCGTCGAATAAAACGACGCGTCGATGATTACGAACGTGATTCGAGTTGGCAATTTGATTGGAATATCGATCGAGCTACGATCGACCAAACGTCCTTTCGCACATTCATAAGTTTTCTATATCTGTATACGCGTATGCATGTGTATTAACGATATCTCGGTTAGACGCCCATATATTCTCAGAATTTCTCCCACGCAAGCAAAAATATGTTGGAGCGAAATTAAGGATTCAAAAGCGAAATTCTGTATACAATATTCTAAATGAATTTTATCCGAATTCATGTTGATTATTTCAAAAGTATATATTCTAATAAATATGGAAATGTTTATATTCAAATAAGAAACGAATTATTGTGTCAATTCATACTGATGCAGCAATAACAGTAGTTTCCATGACGGCAGTTATTCTTTCATACACGTTGCTTATTATTTATGAAAAAGAGCATTACAACTAAGCTAAGCGTTTTATTATCGCTGTCTTCTGCGGCGATAGCATTGCAATAGCGATAACGTTTTTTTTTTTTATATATCGTTTGTTGAGATAAGCGAAAGATAAGCGATGTCGTGTTTCAAATTCTAAAAGCACACCTCTTCGACCAGTTTTGATAAAAAAAAAAAAAAAAAAAAGAAAGAAAAAAATAAAAAAATATTGAGAAACCTCGAAGGCACTCGGCAAAAAATTATTAATATCGTTTAGATATCAATTGTTTCCTTCAAAAGATAATGTATAAAAATATTTAAAAAGAAAAAACAAAAAAACAAAAAACATCTTTAATCGAATTATTATCAGGTCGATGATTCGAATTGCCCGCCAATTCGAAACTCGAAAAGCACCGATGATGATAACCCGGATTCGTCACTTCCGGGACGAATCTGAACGCTCTGGAAATCGCGCGTAAACGTGGCAACGAGGCCGTTGAAATGACGAATGCCGTCGCATTGTATCCGCGTACGTCACGAGAAAGAAGGGGAGGAAAGGAGAAGACAAAAAATGTTTATTGAATTCTCTCTCTCTCTCTCTCTCTCTCTCTCTCTCTCCTTGTTTTCTTCTTATCTTCGTACTCGTTAGTTTTCTCGCATTCCTCGTTTTATTTCTTCGAAACGTGTCGGATCGTAACGACATGTGCCACACGAGAAGATGAGCATAATGATTTCAAACGATAAGTCGACTGTGACGAGCGTGTTATTGCTTTCTCGTAATTCAAAAAAGAAGAGGAAAGGAAAGAAAAGGAAAAAGATAGAGAAAGATAGAGATAACGTGCGTGCACGAAAGAGAGAAAGAGACTTTAGCGCCACTTTAGCCGATAGTCACGTACGCGACGAGTCACTAAAAACGTCTTCGAATTTTTTTTTCGAATTTGTGACGTAACACCATGACGGCCATCTTTTCGCAACGGTACTAACAACTTGCTTCGGTACGTTTAGGAAACTACCGTACGAACGATCGTTCCAAGTTTATTCAACGTAGAATATCCATGCCGCATCTGCGGCTTCCGGTCGAACAACCAAGCGAAAACCAGACAACTTCCTCTTACCGGGTCGATGTATTATTTGTCAAGCGATGTCGAAGAGAGAGAGAGAGAGAGAGAGAGAGAGAAAGAGATACCCGTATATCGATGATAACAAAGGATATTAACGTTTAAATACTTTCTTCATTTTTCTTCTCTTTTCTTTTCTTCTCTCTCTCTCTCTCTCTCTCTCTCTCTCTCTCTCTCTCTCTCTCTCTTTTCTCTCTTTTTTCCCCTTATCAGATTAAGCGAACTAGAAATTGGAAAAGTTGTAATTTTCCTAGGAGAGTCGCCATTTTATTATTTTCATGACCAACGAGCACACGTGAAGAATTTCAAGGTCTAAAGTGTTATAAGAAATATTTGCGTATCTTCTTGCGCATTCCTTTGCCTCGTTTACAAACATTGCGTACGTGTATACGTAAAAGAAAAGAACGAGATCGAGAAAGAATATATTTACGTAAAAAAGGAACATGGTTAGATTACTAATACGAGAAGAAGAAGGGGAAGGGGAAACAGGAGGGAGAGGAAAAGGAAAATGGTGTTTCTTTATCAGCTATTAAAGATGGCGGCGGGTGTGTCGATTCGTTTGTAATAATGCCTTGGATTTGACCGAATGACCGGTTGTACTTTTCTCTCTCTCTCTCTCTCTCTTTTTTTTTTCTTCACGTCATATTCTCGCAGTATCTTTTTACGAAATCTTTTGAACGACTATGACGACCATGTATTTTTTTCTTAGAGCACACGTCTCGTTTTATTTATATTACGGAAGTTATGGAAACGTTAAGCGTGAAAGGGAGAATTCATATTTTAGATGCAAATAACTCTCGTAATAATGTGCTCTCGACCTCTCCGACGAGCGTAAACACGCGTCATCACGTATAATATATTGTGAACGATGAGAAGGAGAAGGAGGAGAGTAGGAGAGCAGAAGCAAGAAGAGACGGAGGGGTCGTTGGGAAAGAGAGAAAGAGGGAAAGATTAAAAGAGGGCTGGGCAAGCGAAACGAACGAACGAACGAACGAACGAACGAACAAACGAACCGAACATTCGCTTCGACACAAACACAACGCGCGGCGGTCAACCGATAATCGGCCATGTACGTTTCGTAAAAAAGAAATTTCTATTTCTCGGGAAGGAAACGTCCTTCCGGGCCATAGCACCTACCGAGCGGTCGACCTCGTCCTAGATGAAGTCATTTCATTCGAAAAAATGCAAGCTTATTGATAAAAAGAGAGAGAGAGAGAAGAAAGATTACGTTATAGTAAAATATAGCAACACACGTTGAAAGTTCCGACGAAAATTGCAAGCAATCCCTATAGGTATTCTAACGAAGAAACTAAGCAACACGAATACGTATTAAGGGAACTGTACGTAGTACGAGGACAGCATCTCGAGAAATCCGAACGACCTCATCTCGCTTCGTGTCGCGTCGACGAGTAACACAGCCATTTTTGTGTTCTACGAGGCGTTCCGAGGCGTTACGAAACTTCCAGAGAATTCTATGCGAGAACTGCGCATCGTGTTGTACCTTTTTTTCATGTTCTCTTTTTCTCTCCCTTTTTTAAGAGAGCTATAGACGCGTGTGTACGTATATATATATATATATGTAACGTGTATATATTTATATATATATATCTATATATAAATAAATATATGTAAATATATATATTTATATACATACGCGAAATCATTGGCTCGATCTCTTCGCGAGAACACGCTGGAAAGCGCTACAAAAGCCACATGAGAATTTCTACCTAACGAGGTGCGATTAAGAGAGAAACGCGCACGGCGATCCCTCGTAATGGCGCCGTTTGTCGATGTGGCCAACGTCCCGTGACCGTTTTCACCGCTTCGTAGCCGTCCGGAAGTCGACGCGACGACGAGAACGAAGCGAGACGAATCGTTCCTCGTTGTGGCGCCATCTCTCGGTCTTTCAAACTCTATCCGTTGCTTTCAACTGTTTTATACGTCAACGGATGACGCCACGATGCTTTTTAAGCGGATTAGTCAGTAGCGGATTATTCAAGTCCAATGCCCAGGGGAAATACTATAGAAAAAAGATTTTTAAGGGTCTTCCCTTCACGATCGATTCTCGAAAGATTCGTCAAGTGATCTTTTCCTTGATCATCATGATAATAAAACTTATAATTATAATCAAAATCTTGACATCATATTTTATCAGTCGCAAAATGACTATACGACGTATGTTATTTATTTGCTTTTTAGTGTGCGGACTTTGTAAAGGCTGGAGCAGAGCAAGGATTAACACCTTCGGATGTCGTATTGGCAGCTGACATAACGTTTTCTTGCGTTGCTGATCCACAAGCTGCAAAGGATGTAAGTATAAATCAAGAATCAAAAAAGAAGTCAAAGGAATTTATCTTTGAAGTAGTAAAAGGTCAGCCGGCAAATGGATCGACGTTGTATCAACAAAATCCGTAACTTGAATCTTTCAGATGGTTTTTGGTAACTGCGGCGTATTGATGGAAATATCCTCTGACAAGGGTTACGTTGAAATGACAGGAATAGATGCGGAAACGTCACAGGATATCGCTGAGGCGATAAACGCCAAGGGTGGCCGTTACCTTGAGGCACAAGTGCAAGGTAGCAAAACCCAAGCACAGGAAGGCACATTGGTCATTCTTGCGGCTGGAGATCGTACGCTTTTCGACGATTGTCAATCGTGTTTCGAGGCTATGGGTAAAAACAGTTTCTATCTTGGCGAAGTTGGTAACGCGTCGAAGATGAACCTCGTGCTTCAGTTGATGGCTGGTGTAACATTGGCGGGTCTTGCCGAGAGTATGGCTCTTGCCGATCGAGCGGGACTTCAACAGAAAGACGTTCTTGAGGTTTTAGAGTTAACCTCCCTAGCTTGTCCGGCGATTCTTGACAAAGGAAAGGGTAAGGGATCGAAGTATAACTTATTGAGTATATCACGATAAAATTGTATTTTTTGATATAACGCACAACTAATTATATAACAGATCAACGATTAACGATCTCGTCTTTGATTTTAGCCATCATCGAGGGTGGTTTCCCGACACAACTACCGCTCCAACATATGCAGAAAGATCTTAGACTATCGTTAGGAATGAGCGATCAGCTCGAACAACCTCTACCCCTCGCTGCAGCAGCGAATGAGGTTTACAAGCATGCGAAACGCCTCGGTTATGGGGAACACGATGCATCGGCTGTTTACATCAGGGCCAGGTTCTAATGGAGAACAACGTCGTCGGGCTTTTGCTAAGATCATATTTATTGCAATACCTAACGTTGTTTCCCAGCGCTAAGAGAGAAGATTAATTAAGTGCGTCAATTTGTCGCGAAAATCGGTAATGTCATATATCGAGATGGAAATGGAGAAAGAGCCAAATATGAAGCAAGAAAGAGAGAGAGAAAGAGAGAGAGAGAGAGAGAGAGAGAGAGAGAAAGAACCAAGCCATGCATGCACGTAAAAAGCAAGCACACACGATGTCGAGTATATATTCTTACATGTATACTTTTGTCGAGGAAGATGAAGACGCATTTATCGTTGGAACACGTATCGACATTTTACGAAAGATCGGACCAATAAGTTTGAAAAATTAAAAAGATATTGACGAGTGGGCCATCGAGAAGATACACACGACGAGAAAAATGATAAACAATGGATCTCTTCCTATCCTCGTGACCGAAATTAATCTACACATATGTATACGTAGACGTACATATATACATATATACATATATACATATCGGAACGTCACGATTTGTCGTACTTTTAATACATTGAGGAAGCTACTGTCGAAAAAAGGGAGAGAAAATTATACGTAACGTGATACACATATGTATGTATGTATGTATATATATGTGTATACCTGTTTGTTTATATATATATGTACTATGTTTATTGTCGTAGATAGTAGTCACGTGACATTTTTCTCCATACGGTTATATTCGCAACGCGATTAGTAGATATTCGTTCTTTCATGAAATGTGATGCAAGACGCGAGTCGATGGTTATTCTCTCGAGTCACGTCCTGTCGCTGCTATGTAAGAAAGAACGTCGAATCGAAGAGGAGACTCGGGACGCGTCGAAAATGTGCCTTACGTTGCTACACGACGCAAAAACTTCCTTAGAAAAGGCGTTCAATAATTCTGAAAGTTCGCTTGCGCGTTTCGAGAGCATCAACCAACGATCGACAGCGCTTAATGCGTCTTATGTGTAATCCTTATATAGATGTATAGATGTGTAGATTATATCTATGAAAGAATGAATTCTGCTACTCATAAAAAATTTCTAATTTGGAAATTGTGCGTCTGTCTCGTAATTGTGCGCGTGTAAAAGCCACTGTGCGAAAGAAGAAATGCAAAGAATCGAGCAGCGCACATTTCCTGTTCTTTATTTCTTTTTTTTTTTTTTTTTCTTTTTTTTTCCCTTTTTTTTTCTTTCTTTTAAGAGGAATCTCTTACTTATTTTGAAAGTTTTATCATCATTATTGTATCATTAAATATATCTTTATTCTATCTTCTGTAAAGCTTTATTTTGACCGAGTCGTTGTCTGTCTCTCGAATGTTGAGTCGATATGCGGGAACAACGATCTTCGATGGTTTCTGTAACAAAGAAAAGAAAAAAAAAAAAAAAAAACAAAGAACATATTAAGAAATTACTTATAAAAGTATCTGTATTAATTGAAAATATTCTTTCGTTAATGATTATAACGATAATAATGAAGAAAAAAAAAAAAAAAAAAAAAAAAAAAAGATGGAATTTTTTGAGCAATGCTTTTATTCTCCAGTATCAAAATCTAAGGAAAGTAGAGCAATGGAAAAGATCAAATTCGACGGTATTCCCTGTTCGTTTTATAGATTTTCGACAATTTGTATCTTAAATAAGCTCTGAAGGCGAATTAGAAATTATTTAGAAGGGGAATGCGAGTGAGCAGTATATTCGTCATGTTCGTACATATGGATCTCTCGTCAGCGTTATTTTCTTCGTAAGAAGAAAAAGTAAAAAAGAAGTAAAGGAATGAAGATAGTAAAGCTCGTGACGTTTTATTTGTGCAGGAGAAAGAAATTTTTTGTTTTTGGTGCGTGGGAAATTGCGTAGCGTATGGCTATCGGTGGCTGCGCGCCATATCACATATTGTATATGTAATTAGATATACACTAGATACAGCTTCACTCAATTATAAACGTTACAATGAAACATTGTACGCGTAAGAAAAAAGAAATGGAAACGGTGGAGATGAAAATTATAAAATATATTCTATGGATAGATATGGCGGCAAAAAGAAGTTATATATATATAAATATAAATAAATATATATATATATACATATATATATATCTATATATATATATATATATACATATATACACATATAGCTAGTAAAGGATAAAAAGATAAAAAATCCATAAGGAAAAGAAGAAGACGAAGAAAAAGAAACGAAGGAAAAGAAATTTAGCGTGTGTGCGATCGGGTGAATGAGAATGCACGATGGTGGGTCACGTGCGTTATGCCGTAATAACACAGGCATTATATGTTTTATCACGAAATACACTGGTTTTTGAATAAATATCTATTTGAATTAACGATCTTAGGCATTGGATATTTACAGGTAATCAACGTTACTGTCAAGTAGTACTTTCGTAGTTTTATCTATTTACGTATGTATTTTTAGAACGTAGTAGTTCCCTTGAAATTTAGGTTATATATATATATATACGTATATATAGCATATCATATATACACACGCATATATATAGCATGTTAACGAGAAAAAATATATATACGTTTATCGTCGAGGAAAGAAGAATAAGAAGAAAAAGAAGCAAAAGAAAACAGGTGATACCGTTCAAATTTCGCGGAAAGTAGGAAAGATCGGCGTGCGCACGCGTTCGTTAAGTGTAGCGTAGGAAGGAGCACGCGCGTCAAGTGAGAGAGAGAAAGAAAAAGGTGAGAGAGAGAGAGAGAGAGAGTGAGAAAGAGGGAGTGGGACGGTGATAGGCTCGCGAACATACGGTGTTGCTCGCGGTGAGGGGTGGGGTGGGGAGGGCCGCCGAGCGATGACACCTGTGGCTCGGCCCCCACGATCAGTTCAGCCGCGACCGTCCACGCGCCGTCTTTATTGTACGTTTACACGCGACCGAAACGCGACGCATATATAGACGCATATAAATACAGTGATAGTAAACATACGTAGTGTACAAAGAAAAACAAGGGACGAATATCAAGACTTGTGTAAAGGACAGATGAATACAACATCGTTGTGCGTCAGCAGATTTTCTCAAAAGACGTCGAACTACGGTCATTCGTACCGCCGTCGCGACGCTCCTATAACGGCGAAACAAAGATATCAGTAAGATCACGAATATATTTACTTATTATCATTTTCATCGACTCGCTCGAAAATATCATTCGGAACTTCGTAATAGTCTCGATTCGACATTGATATTATCCCTCTACTCGCGTTACATACGCCTCTTGTTTATCCGTTTTCTATTCCCTCTCCCACTCCCAACCTCCCTACCTCTTTCTCTCTCCCTCCCCCCCTCTCTCTTTCTTATTCTGTGACGTCGTAGTATCTCTTTCCAATTCGATCCTAACCCGTCGCCGCGTCGTTCGTGCGCATCGATGTCTTTTTAGAAAGCAAGATATCGTTAACTATACACATCCCTGCTTGCTTAGCAACGCATAGAGGTTTTCAGGGCAGCCTAGCGGAGATCGAATATTACTTTAAACGAATATACTTTGCGATCGATGAAATTTTTGATAGTAGTAAGAAAAAGAAGTATTAAAGAAAAGAGAGAGAGAGAGAGAGAGATAAATGTCTTAAATACTTTATCGATGCGAAGTTGGATGATGGCGTTGACGTCGATTTCCCGCTCGATAGTCGATTGTCTTCTTTCGAGCTTGTAACATCTGTGCTCAGCGCGCTCTGTCAAAGTGGACGTATGTACTTCGGTCGTTTAAACGAGGACGCAGACAGATCGAGTCGAGTACACATATGTATGTTTACTTGTGTCTTTCTTCTTTGGTTTATCACCGTCCCTAACTGCGCGAGCGTGTTGTGTGTGTGTGTGTGTATATATATATATATATCTTTCTTTCTTATACGTGTGCTTGCGAGTACGATTGTAGAGGTGTGTCGAGTGTATACGTTTCTTCTTTTCCTTCGGTCACGATCGTATATTTTAAATATATCGACCAATAATCGCGCTCACCGATAGCCTTTACTTCCGTTCTAACCTCAAATCGGCGATAGTCGTAGAATTGGATCGAGAAGCGCGTGTCGTCGTTCATCCCTCGATTACCACGTGACGATGGATGATTAGAGGTAAGGTTTCCTACTGCTTAACTCGAGAAGCCTTTACGATTTGTTTGCGAACACATTAGGGATAAACAAACGAAGCGACGCTTACTCATGTACGATACGAGAGATCGGTAGTTAGTAGCATTTAGATGGTTCCATTAACACGATGTTAAAACATCGAACAAGAAAGCGACTTTCCTTTCGATTGGATCTACGACAGTGTTTCTCTATTTCACGCAAAGCATGATTCTACGTTATCTTTTATTTCTTTTTTCTCTATCTATCTATGTATCTATATATATTTGTCTTTGTCTTTCTATATATAGATATATAGTACCTCGTATACGTGACAGAAAATTATTTGAATAAGCGCGGGAAAGGAAAGGAAAAAAAGATGTCGACGAATATTTTCTAACTGTCATTTGAAAGTTTGGTAATACGATGTATGTATGCCCTAGGAAAAGAAAAACGGTCATGCGTGTTCTCAATGACGAATCGACGAGACCGAGATAATCCGTCGATCACCTTCGACCTATC
>NC_057689.1:4318675-4336175 GCF_014466175.1 Vespula pensylvanica | reverse complement strand
GTGCCACCACGAACGAGTATTGGGATCTACGAAGCGGCAATCCGGTGATTACCTCGTTCCAGAAAAGAAGAAAATAATTTGGCTTTAAATCGTGAAAGTGATCGAGCATCTAGAACGGACCTTGTGGTAGGAGAGAAAGAGTAAGAACGATCGTCCTCGCTCGCCGAAAGTCGCACTCTCGAGTGACTACGTCGTGCGCAGTGAGCGCTTACTCTAACGAGCAACGACGAAAGTTTTTCTTTTTTTTTTTCTTTCTTTTTTTTCTGTTTCTTTTTATCTTTCTATGACGTATTCCGTGACAATAATAAGACGATAAAAAGTATCATCGGTGTATGTGACATATTTAAGAGAAAAAGAAAAAGAGAGAACGGCAAGTAATCTTAATCGTGAATTCGAACAGTGAACTGACGAACAGAAATAGCGAGTTAATGAAGATATAATTGTAAAAAAGAAGAAACGAGAGGAAGAAAGGAAGGAAGGAAGAAAGAAAAGAAGGAAAGGAAGAAGGATCATTTTTTTTTCCATCGTTGATCTAACGCAAAAATCTTCACGAGGAAGAAGAGGACGAAGCGTCGTCTTTTGACGTGCGCCGTCTCGATTAATTCGACGACGATGTATCGTCGTCGTGCATACGCTCGAACGTCATCATCGTCGTTGTCGTTGTCGTCGTCGTCGTTGTTGTTGTCTTCGTTGCCGTCGTCGTCGTCGTTGCTGCTGCTGCTACTGCTGCTGCGGTGAATGGAAAGCTAGGCTAACGGATCACGCGACACAGTGATGCAGTGCCGTAGTGTCAGTGTCGAGTGCCACGTGCCCGTTCCTTGGATTACTTGAAGATGACTTCGTCCGGCGGATATTATGACGACAGGAATCCTTTGCTCAAGGGCACTTTATCGAGGTGAGTCCGTAAATTTTTCTTTCTTTCACCTTTTTTTCTTTTCTTTTTTTTTTTATTCTATTTTCATTTCCTCTTCCTCCATTTTCCTTTTTTTTTTTTTGACGGTCGGAAAATGTGACGCGACAAGGAATACTCAGGTCGATGCAGAACCTACAAAAAGTTTGTTACTCGATCATCGAAACTGTCCAAACTCTAATCGAATCTTAATGATTCGTTTATAAATAAACGAATAAATAATTTCTTTTTTTTTTTTTTTTGTTTTTTTTTTGTTTAGATTATTTTATCAAAAGCTGTTACTCGTATAACAGGAAGTAGATTGGGTCAATCGGATAGAAGGAAAAATGTAATCTAATGAACGTTCTAGTCTAATAGATTCGTTCCTTTTACGTGACACGCGAACGTATTATACATGTGTATAGATACATATATGTATACATACATATGTATGGTATGTTCACTCGCTTACGAATGTAAGCACAGTTGAAAAGGGTTAATACGCATTCGTTCGGTATTAAGACGGTTGCTTTGAGATTGAACGAAGAATGTTTAGATGGAGTCACGTAACCTTCCGACACAGTTTTATCCGCTCGGCATCAAAGTGAAACCGTAGGAAGGATCGACGATGAGGCGAGGCATTGCGAAAGGCGCCTCTTTATGCGCGCGCGTTACGTTCGAGCGCGTTACACGCGTAACGCGATGCGTTTTCAGACGAAAGCCAGCCGGATATGTATATGCGTTTCTATACGTTATATATCTTTCTACGTATAAGCGGGGATACGTGTGTGCGTGTATGTGTATCGACGTGATACACGAACTTACTACTTGTTGTTCCCGACGACGCCGAGCGTCGAGACGTCGCGACTTCCATTTTCTACGATATACGTAGACACGACAGATATACGATTCTATGTATACATGTGTACGTCTATATACACGTATATAATATATACATACCGGTATGCAAATGTTTTCGATAGCTCATCTTCGTGGTTTAAGAAAATCTAAACGAACATGAAACGATACGCTATATATGTAGTAACATTTCTTTCTTTATTTCTTCGTTCTCCGGTAAATGTTAATGTGCATTATTTGAAATACATTCGAACTTTCTCTTTCAACGCCGAAGAATAAGAAAAAAAAAAAAAAAAAATATCTAACTGTCTTGGAAAGTTTCACACGAACTACTTCATATTACGATCATCTTGGAATTCGAATCGATTCGTTTTCGAATCACGAACTTGTAGGATGTTTGTTTCTTTATTTTTCTCTATCGTCCATCGAGCGTTGAAATCGTTGAGCGCGTCCCTTCGATATGAATTTTCTTTTTCTTTTCTTTTCCTTTAGAGGATACATCTTTCTTATTATCTCTGAACATTAATGCATCGTAATTAGTTAGATTAGATTTTGTACCGTTCGATACAAAAGTATGCGCTTGTTTTTCGACTTAGCAATGTCATTTAAATTTTCATGTTAGAAAATGGCAGACGAGAGTCTTTCTTCATTTTATTTATTTTTTTTTCTTTTTTTTTTTTTAGAATAAGAAAAAAGGCGCAGATCAATGCGAAATTTCGGAAGAAAATTAGTTGGGACGACGTTAGATTCGTATTAAGATTTTTCCTTTAACAGAAATAAGAAAAAAAAAAAAAGAAAAAAACAAAGATGACCACGAGATCTTGCGATCTTTTAGAAAGGAAATCCTCCAAAACGCTTTTATACACGTATTTAGATAAAAATAGCTTCACGTGAAATCGTTAAACGCGGTGAACTTGAACGAACGTGTATACGTAAATACACACGTACTTTCAGGTTTAAAGTTACATGCAATAGAACAACCGATTGTTGCGACGAAAGGCGACGTCGATATTTTTAGGACGATGAATTTAACAATGAGAATGTCACTTTAGTTGACACTTTTTATCAAAACGGTAGTTCGTGAACCGAAAAATAGAGAAACTCTTTTACATATACACGGAAATAGACAGATACATACATATCCATCAATTGAAACTTTTAAAAGATATTTTCTACAGCGAGTGAATATTTTTTAATATTAATAGAAAACTTAGGAGAGCTGTAATCGAACTTTTGCTACTATTTTTTCCCTCCTCCTTTTTTCTCTTTTTATTTTTTATTTTTATTATTATTATTTATTTATTTATTTATTTATTTATTTTATTCATAAAAGCATACCCACTTCGAAAACATCGAAATAATATATTATTCGATTAAACACGATTGAACGTCGAACTTGAACTTGATAAACCTCGAACTACGCCCACTACTTTCTTTTTTTTTTTTGCTTATTTTCTTTTCGTTTCTTTTTTTTTACTTTTTTTTTTTTTTTAATCCGTCCCAATCTTTTTAATCGCATCGAACAAGGACAACCAAACGCGTGTGCGTATAACAATGCAGAGAAAGAGAGAGAGAGAGAGAGAGCGAGCGAGCGAGCGAGCGAGCGAGCGAGAGAAAGAGAAAGAGTGAAATTTTTTTTTCATTTTTCAAATAGCGAGTCCCTGTTCATTCGCTTATTAAGTAAATCGCAAAACGATGTTTTTCGCTGATGGACGCGCACGTGCATAAAAAAGAAATGCGTAAAAGAGGGTAATGCACGAACGGTATAACGAGCGGATACTTTACTCGCTTAGGAGTCTACTATTCGTCCTTCGTCAACGTACATGCATACACACATACATACATACATACATACATACATACATATATACATATATATATATATATACACAGATACAAGGACAAACACACAAACATATGCACGAATAAACGTACATATACTCTACGTAGGAATAGATGAGGGAAGGTTCACTCTCGTGTGCTTGCGATGCTTCGCGAATCGATCGGCTTGGTTCGGTCCGACGTGTACAACGTAAAAAGCATTGGGCGACTGCACTCTCGAAATAAAAGCTTGAAAAAGAGGAATTAACCGATAACTCGTACGGGGAAAGCGTGCGCGTTAATTGATAATGAACGCGTCGTTCGACGTCCCGTCTAAATGCGCGACGTGTCATGACGTTTTTTCTCCCTATCTCTTTCTTTCTCTTTTTCTGTCTTTGTCTCTAATTTTCTTTTTTTTTCTTTGTTCTCTCTTCCTCTTTCACACTTTCTCTCTCTCTCTCTCTCTCTCTCTCTCTCTCTCTCTCTCTCTCTCTCTCTCATTCTTTGTTTCCAACTATATGTCTGTCTGTCTTTTTCTATCTGTCCCCCATCATTTCTTTTCTCGTTCTACTATTCGCAATTAAGTGCGATTAGATACGTTAAAGGACTACTTTAATAGCTCCCCGTGCGAGAAGACAAGTCGCATATTTTATCGACGATAAGCTTGGAAAACGATAATACCGAACGCTGAGGGGGACACACTTGTAGGAAATTACCTCAAGCGAAACGATCCTCCTACTTCACTCTTCTCTTTTATTCCTTCAACTTCTATTAAATACTTCTTGTTTCTCGATATACGTATCTAAATATACATATATCTATACATGTACGTACTTACGTATATATTTACGTATATACGTTATGTGTATTTATACGAACACAAATTTATCTTTTACCGATCTTTAAATCCCCTCTTCCTTCTCCTCCAATGATAAATCGTTGTCACACGCCTATGTTATTTTCCTGTAGACTCGCTTTCTTTTTTTTATATGATTTATGGATTGATTTATTTAATTATTTCTTTGCTCTTTTTTCTTTTTTTTTTTTTTTAATCATATTTATTTCTTCGTTCTTAAATTTTAATTGAATACGATTAACTTGACATTTCTTTGGCATACTTTGGAACCGAAAAACGTTTAGATAAAAGTCATAGATTTGCGTTTCATCGTTGCAGTCGATATTTATTACCGATTCTCTCAAACCAATGATCATAGATTTTGTTTTGGCAGATTTGATTTCAATAAAAAAAAAGAAATTCAATCGTTCTTTCTCTTTTCTTTTTTCGTATCAGTAAGCAAAAAGATTATATACATATGTATGCGAGTAACGTGAAAGCTATAATATATTATATTAAAATCGATATAATCGTGCCGTGCTAATTATAAATCGTGCTTAAGAAAAACACGAGAAACTTCGGTATATGAAATAACAGTTTTAATTCTGTACAGATAAGATGAAATTAAAATGTAAAAATAATACAAGATATCTAAGTGTGTGACTTGAAAGTTATGCGACGCATAGAATTTATAGAGTTTAACGCGAGATTAATTATTTTTCTTTTCTGTTTTTGTTTTTTCTTGTCTCTTTTTTTGTTTTGTGTTTCTTATTTGCAAGTGAGTAGAAATCGATGAAAAATGGAATTAATGAATCGGTTAAGTCGATTGGACCGATGTTCGATTCACACCCGTAGGCTCGAATATCGCGACGAACGAAACGGTGAACGGGAGAAACGCCATTGCCGGTTGGTTTCAGCGGCTACGCGTGTATGTACGCGTTTCACATGCATAGGTAGAAGTAGGTAGAACGCGAATGTGGGACAGGGTCGGCTGTACAAAAATCATCGCGTTTATCGTGTATCACCTAGCAAGTATACGCACGTAACGTATAACCTATCCTGGATAGCAGATAGAAGGTTGACGCGCGTATGGAATTTATGATTTTTCATTATAACAATAGTTGCTTTAGTTAGTTTCTTTAGAAACTTATCTCTCCATTTACATGTCGAACCAATCTTGATAAAAAAAGAAAAAAGAAAAAAAAAAAAGAGAAGAAATATTTCCTATCGCGTTTGATTTAATAACACACACACACACACACACACACACTTCTCTCTGTTTCTTTTTTTCTGTGTGTTTACGATTACACAAAAGTTTGCCTTGAGTTATTCAAGGACGTACATTAGACTCGTTTTATACATATAGATCAAAATTCGTCGTAATTCTCTTTTTCGCAATAACCCGTTCCGTTACTGTTTATTAGTATCTATCAACAAGTTAACTTGTTTTCATTCTTTTTTTTTTTTTTTTTTTTTTTTTTTAACTGAAGAAGTAGAACATCATTTTCTAAGTATATACGTATTGCATCATCGTGTAGATCGTTAAAGAAAAATTATTCTAGAGTCGATAAAAGTTAAATATCTTCTTTATCTCTTCTAAGGCATTAACGTTATGTGATAGAGTAAAAGATAATTAAAAAAATGAGAATTTTTTATCGTCTTTTCCAAACCTGTTAACATCAACATTCAATAATTAATAGAAAATCAGTAGGTATAAATCATTAGAATATGTGAAGATACATTATTAGAACATAAGCAGTCATATATTAGTAAAAAAAGTCATAATATATTCGATGGAACGATCTGATTATCCTGACAGCTTTTATAAACATAGTCTCGATAAAAAAAAAAAAAAAAAAACGATTAAAAAAATGAAAAAATGAATTTATAACGTAGTTGTTTGTCCCTGACGGTGATTATTCGTTCGTAGCACCGTATTGGCTTCGTGGTTCGCCAACATGTTTTCGCCGATCGATGCGGAAGACGTTTCCCTCTTTTTACGAGAACCTAAACGAGAAATACTTGGTTGTATATATCGTTCGTCCCCCCCGTTGAGTTACCGTTCCTTATATCGAGTAGTAATGAGAAATTTGTCGAAAAATTCATTGCTTTTCTTCAATTTTTTAAATATTTTTTTTTTTGCTTTCTTTATGTAATTATTTCTCTCTCTATCTCTCTATCTCTATCTCTTTCCTTCTTTGTCTCTTTCTGTATTTTTTTTTCGGTAATTTTCTTTCTCTCTTTCGTTGATATAATTTTTCTGGATTCGTAGCGAAATACACTGACTGTTCTAGAGCCTTTTTACCAACGACGATGAGAACGACGACGAAAGCTCGTGCCCTTAGGCGCATATAAACCGTAATGGCTCCCTGGTGGAATTAAATTCACGCCGAATGCGTTTTCTCCACCCTCTTTCTTTCTTTCTTTTCTTTATCTCTCTCTTCCTCTCTCTCTCTCTCTCTCTCTCTCTCTCTCTCTCTTTCTCTCTCTTGTTTCTATTCTAACGAGCTTTCGAGCTTGCGTTTGTTTCGACAATTTCACGCGTGCGGAATATGTCAAGCGGCGCGGTGGGTTGTGCACGTGAGTATGGAAAGTGAAAGAGTGGGGAAGAAAGAGAAAGAAAGACAGATAGAGAGAGAGAGAGAGAGAGAGAGAGAGGCAGAGGGTAGAAAAAGAGGAGAGGGAGAGAGAGAGAGAGAGAGAGAGAGAGAGAGAAAGAGACAGGAAAAATGAAGCTGGCGCCGCCCTTCTGTTCATTATCTCGAGGCCACCAGGCGCCGGAACGATCGTCTAGCCCTTAGCGATAATCCTTTGCATCGTTTCTTCTTACTTCTTCCTATCTTCGATTCTTTTCTATTCTCTGATAAAACTCTCTCCTATGTTCTTCGTGTTTCATTCGAATAAGATGTTATCGAATGTATTTGTAAAGGGATACGGTCTGTTGGGGATCGATGGAAAGGGTCCCGTTGATTGATTTAGAAGGGTTCGAAATAATGAAATAAAACCAATATATCGGAATTTTTACGGAGGTAGTTTATATTCAAATTTGTTATAATTAATATAATTAATATACATTGCTTTTCTTTTCCTTTTTTTTCTTCTTTTTTTTTCGTTAACCCATGCTAGGGAGATAATTAAACAAGAGAGATTGAGAATTACTAAATAAATAAAACAAAATCTCTCTCTCTCTCTCTCTCTCTCTCTCTCTCGTAAGTGTATTATATATTATGTACGTATAGGATTTATTAAATTACATTATAAAGAAGCTTCTGAAAGATAACATTTTTCCAACTCTATTCGAGTGCATATATTACACTGACTCGTAATCATCTTATCGCTTTTTACATAACATTTCAATCGAAGCTTGTTCGAAATATAGGTTTTCCAAAGAAAACGAAAGAAAAGACAAGTAAAAGAAATGCAAAAAAAAAAAAATTGAAAATGAAAAAAAGAAAAAGGCCACTTTATCGCAAAATTCCGAAAGGAACGAATCGTAACTTGGTACATAAATAAGTTAGTAGAATCGTAGTTAAATGAAGAACGCAGGATAGTTTGATAAAAAACGAAGATCACTTTTACGGATCGTCAAGTTCTCACCATAAAAACGCTTAGAGAGTTTTCTTCCCTGTTAAACTTCATCTCCGACTTAGAAAACTTGGCGACTTCGTTAAAAAAGTTGTCTTGAACGATTCCTTTTTCTTTTTCTCTTTACTTCTTCTTCTTCTTCTTCTTCTTCTTCGTCTTCTTCTTCGTCTTTTCTACTTTTATCCTTTTCCGAGATGATTCAGAAATATCAACAATCGACTGGTTCACCGTGTAAATTGGTCTGAAATTAGAAGGAAACTTTGCATATCTCTACGTAATCCGTACAAGTGTGCAATCTTATCTTTTTTTTTTTTTTTTTAAGCGATGACATACATGTGTACATTTAGTATCGTACTGATATGCATGTATTTTTATAGATTTACATGAGCATATATGTATACAGGAAACATGTCGAAATGCAAGTCCAAAGACTTTTTTTTATATCGGACTATGCAAATCGTCTACTTCATATACATATACATATGTGTATATATATGTATTTGTATGTATGTATATATATTATATATATATGTATACATGTAACTATTTCGTTCATTCGTGAATCGAAAAGAGACGAATCGTAAAGGTCAGAGTTCACAAGCACAACGATACAAAGAACATGGAAGTACACTTCTTTATTATACTTCGAATTATATTTTTTTATAGACATTAGATGGTATATATATATATATATACACATACATATATATAATATTCGTATATGTACATACGCATAAATATATATGCATATATATATATATATATATATAGATATATAGGATTGTGTAGACAGTATTATGGCGAGTATTTGATTGATAGAAAGAAAAATATTGGCATCACTGATATCTTTTTTACCGGGACGATTTATTATCAAGATTACGTACCTTTTATCACGAGCATTCACGCTAGAGCAAACATGTGTGTATGTGTACGTACACATATATAAGTAAATATGTATATCGACGCGTATGTTGATCGTGTGCACATGCGAGAACATTTACATCGAACAAACTCTCTTGCTATTATGTTTTTGTACAGTAGAAAGTAGTAATAACAATTACATATAATAATAACGATAGTGATTCGAGCATACACGATTGTTCTTTAACGATTCTTCTATAATCAATTCAATTATTTACTTTTTCTTTCCGTGACTTTGAATGGATATATTTGATATAAAATTATCGCGAGTTAATTGATATAATTTGATGCGAAGGATGACAAATATTCTTTCTCTCTTTATTTTTATTTCAGTCGATTTCCTAAATGCACACATACGAAAAAAGAAATGGTAAAAAGATCGTTTGGCATTGACTTTTTCTTCTCCTTTTTTTTTTATTATTTGGAGAAAGAGAGAGAGAGAGAGAGAGAGAGAGAGAGAGAGAGAGAGAGAGAGAGAGAGAGAGAGAGAGAGAGAGAGAGAGAGAGAGAGAGAGAAAACGCGAGGAACACCTTCGATACGGGAATAATAGTGTTAAACTTGGTTCGTCGACCTTGAACGAAGCACGATAACGTACGGTGATAAAAATGGCAGGAACAACCGATAGCGTCTGATAATGACATTGTCAATAATTCTCCAATTAACAACCACGTATGGTCTTACGTATCTCGTTTTCTTCAATTACATGGTTATTCTTCCTTTTTCTCTTCTTATTCTTTTATTTTCTTCTTTATTTTTTATCTTCCTTTTTTTTTTATTCCCTTATAACGCCATCTTGTGAGTATGATATAATTTGAGTTTCTCTCTTCTTCTTATATTTTCATAAAAATTAAATAACGTGTAGAAGGTCGAGATAATCAACATTCGTTTTTATTTTTTACATAGTTCTATTAAAAAAATAACGTGACCTAAGTCACTTTCTTAAGTCATAAACGACAAGTAACAAACGAGCTAACTCACATTATGAATATTTAAAACAATACTCTCAAGAAACGAGTAAACATGTATACGTGCGTATACGTGTAATGTAATATATTATAGTTTGTTCTTCACTGTCTCTTTTCTCTGAGAAAATATTATACGTATGCACTATACGTATTCGTGTGTGTATGCACGTGCGTGTGTATTTGTATTTGTACATACATACATACATACATACATACATACATACATATATATATATATATATATATATATATATATATATATATATACGTCAAAAAAAGACTTACAAATCTTACAATGTACGTATAGAAGGAAAGAAAAAAATGTAAATATATCTAACGTATCTACATTGAAAAACATAAGCATAATTATGTTTCCGTTCCGTGTAGATTTATTATCTTTGTTTTTACTTGCTCTTGAACGAGTCCAAGTCCACAACAGGCTTGCTCTCGGATTATTATCTATTGGATAATATAATATCAGCGTTGAAGTACAAAGATAGGAGAGAAAAGATAGAAAAAAGTGGAAGTTCAAACAACGTGTTAGAGAAAAGAGAAGAAGAGGAGGAATAAGAATAAGAAGAAGAAGAAGGAGGAGGAGAAGTAGAAGTAGAAGTAGAAGTAGAAGTAGAAGTAGAAGTAGAAAAAAAAAGAAGCTCGAAATTCTTTCGAACGGATCAGATTCTTGTCCAGGGCCAACGCCCACACAACAGTTAACTTTGTGCTTGTTTGCGAATCGTCCCCTTCCAATTTCTTTTCCGCTTCTCGCTTTCCTTCGTGGCGTACGTGCGTAGACACCATATACATATACGTAAACCTATACATACGAAACGTATACACTTATTTACTCTCCTATATTTACAGTCGATAAAACGTGCTCGATTCCCATGCAGTTGCAGGCGCGCGACTAACACGCGCCAAATTTGAATGATACTTTGGAAATAAAACGATTATGAAATTACTTCATTGCTCGTTCATAACGAGATAAAATGTTTTGTTGTTGTTGTTGTTGTTATTATTATTATTTAACGCCGACATGTATGATTATTCGAAAATTGTTTAATAATTCATTATTTATTTTAATTCATTAGTGATGTAAGCCACAAAGGATAAAAAAAATATAGGTTTTGTTCATATAAAAAATAAAATTCAATGCATATATATATATAAATCGTAACGATGAAAGATAGAAGAAGATATGCGTAAAAATAAATCCATGAGACATATGGGAATAGAAAACATCGTTAGAAAATACTAGCAAAATAAGTTAAGTCGATCTATCGAATTGGCTTGCATTGTCCAACATTTTCCAGTATTTCGAAGTCCGATCTAACGCGCAGTAAGGAATCGTCTAACGGCCGTTGGATCTTGAAGCACGAGAAGCCGTCGTGCTCGTGCAGCCTAACACTTTCACCGGTGGATTTCTAATGCTAGAGACTCGGTCTCTTCGGTCACGTTCACAACCGCGAGTTAATGGAAACGATCGCGACGTGCTTCGCGTTCGCTTTAATCGTTTAACAAAACGGTGCTCGAGTTTAACTAGCGACGAACAAATCGTTCTACTCCTCTTTCTCGTTCTACTCTTCGTCGTCGTCGTCCTCGTCGTCGTCTTTGCATTCGTATTCGTATTTGTTATTCGTATTCGTCGTTTACTGTTATAATAACGGAGTCTCCGCTTTTGATCATTCTTAAATAGCGCCCTCTACGAAAATGGGTCTTACGTAAAAAGTTACTTCTTTATTAGATATTAGATCTAATCTCTCTATTTCTTTCTCTCTCTCTCTCTCTATTTTTTTTTTATGAGTACTACTTTGCATGCTCGAGCCAGTTCTAACGCGATTTTCTACGGCAAACCATTTTTCTTTAACGAGCCTCCAACATAAAACTTGTTTGACGCATATAACGTGCATGCATGCATACATGTATATATTCTACGTGCATTCGTATATAGATTATCGTCGAAATAACACAAATGTATTTTTTCAGGAATCCATTCTACGAAAGACTCTTTTCAGAACTACAAATCTTTACGCGAACATTTTATCAATTTAAACGTGACAATTTTATCGAATTTTCTTCTTTTTTCTCTCTCTTCCTTCCTTCCTTCCTTTCTTTCTTTCTTTCTTTCTTTCTTTCTTTTTATTTCGTTATGTTCGCTTTTTCATTTCTTTTTGTTCTTTTCTTTTTTTACGTAATATCAGAAAAGCGTCGGAGAATCCAATTAATTTCATATTAATTATAGTCGATAAGGAAATCGTTAATTTTCTTAAAGAAATTCGTGTTCTTTCGAATTGCGAACGAACGAGACGTTGTTGTACTTATTTAAAATAGCATTTAGTGCCAGACGGTGTATACGTAAGACGTAAAGAAAGTACACAACGGCAGGTATGTTAATCGAGGAGAGTTAACTTCTTTTTTTTCCTGTTTCCTCTTTTCTTCTTTTTCTCCCTCTTTTTTTTTTTTTTCAAACCGAGAGTTTTCCGAGCTTCAGGTTTTATTCCTCGAGAGTATAGGAGTGAAAGTATTACCACGGATGAAGTCGTTTTTCTGCATCGTCGTTTGTCGTTCGGCCAAAATGCCGTCGTACTCTTTATCGTCAAAAAGAACCAAAAGAAAGAGATGAAAAAGAAAATAAATAAAAGAATCAATAAAGGAGAAAAATAAAAAATAAAGGAAAAAGAATAAAAAGAAAATAGAGAAAAATAAGGAAGGAGAGTAGGATGGCTAGAGAGAGAGAGAGAAAGAAAGAGAGAGAGAGAGAGAGAGAGAGAGGGTGAGAATGAGGTAGGGAGGGAGAAGGAAGTCATTCAGTGTGAAGTCAGCTTAAATATGTAACACAGTAGCATCGCGCCTCTTACTACGGTCGAAGCAAAGGAGGAGACACGAAGGAGAAACAATGGTAGGGGAAGATAGACGGAACGGCCTCGGTATGCGCGTGTACCTCCTCCTCCTCCTCCTCCTCCTCCTCCTTGTTCTTCTTGTTCTTCTTAGTTCTTCTAGAGTGGCTTTCTCTCTCTCTCTCTCTCTCTCTCTCTCTCTCTCTCTCTCTCCCTCTCTCTCTCTCTCTCTCCTTCTCCCCATCTTCACCATTGGCAATCCGTTCCTACGACGTGCTCGAGATTAACCACTTCGATGCGATTTTAAAATCGAGCCCACTCTAACGCATTCTAACAACGAACTTCTTCTAGTCATATCAATCGTTTATTTCGTTCCTTAAACGTCCTATCATTTTAAACGTATCAAATAATTTTATTATATCAATTCAGAGTCATTTCGTTCATTTCGATTTCGTATTGTCCTTTCGATATCGTTTGCTTTACGTGATACTTTCGTATCTTTCGTAATCCTTTTTATGGACTTTTTTCTTTCTTTTCTTTTCTATTTTCCTTTCTTTTTTTTTTTGCGATATCATTGTTAGACGAGATTAATTTGATCACTTGGAACTATTGCGACTAACAACGAGTTATGTAAATTATTTTCGCACGAAAGAATAAAAGAAATGGTTGCTCCATTAATCATGTTAAGGATCATCCGTTAAATCTTGAATAAGTTTTCGCTCTGGCGATAGGTTAGACACGTTTCCTTAATTAGGACTTCGTAGAAAGTATTGTAAACACTTTCGAAGTCACATTCCCCAGCGTTAAGATTACTCTCAACGTGTCTCGATATAACGTATAGCGTGAGTTTATTGTGTTAGCCCACTTCTAAACGCATTTGTCGAGCATCTACCTCTCTACTACTGCTACTGCTACTCCTCCTCCTCATCCTCCTCCTCCTCCTCCTCCTCCTCCTCCTACTACTACTACTACTGTTACTATTACTACCATTACTACTATTACTATTATTATTACTACTATTATTACTGCTTAGTCTCGAAGTAGCTCCTCGTGCTTTTATTATCACATTGTGTCACTGGCAAGTTCCTTCGAATTACGTCGCCATCGTCGATCTCTCTTCCTGCCGTTCGTTACCAGCCAGACCGAGATTGCATTCAACGAACTCCTCCTCCGTAGCTTCCGGAAGGAGAGTGTCCGACGAGTTTGCCCCGTTGCGTTTGCAAGCACGAAGCACGTTCGCTTGGTCATCGCTTTTCCTTCGAATCGAAAGCTATCGTGAAAGCTTTTTCGACTCTTCTCTTATTTGGAAATGGAAAAATTACGCAAAGGTATAATGTTACCTTTTCTAGGGTAACTTCGGATCAACATAGCTGCATATATATATATATATATACACACATACATACATATGTATGTACGTATGGTTTATATGGACATATATATATATATGTATATTTACATAGGATACATACGTGTCGACAAAATGATTCTACAAAAATTTTACCCTCTTGCAAGCGAAAAATCTTATCGGAGTGTGGAATCTCGAGTATGAAGTGAAAACAACGACGAAAAGTGATATTATCGGAATCTGCCTTCGACTTGGAGTTTATATTAGTAATTTTATTAGAAAATCGAGTATAGTAAAAGTAAGAGAAAAAAAGAGCAAGAGAGAAAGAGAAAAAGAGAGAGAGAGAAATATACAGAGAGAAAAGAGTAGGAAGATGAAATTGGTGGAAGTGGGAGGAACGGTAAAAATTGGTTTCAAGGTTCTTCGAGAGGAAGAGAAGACCCGTTATTGTCTTACATTTCGGCCGACGCCATAGTAGCTGCCTCCCTCCTCTCTTTCTTTCTCTCTCTTTCTCTCTTTCTCTGCCTCCCTCTCTTTCTCACTCTTTCTTACGTATTACAGTCGATACGATCGAGACTGAAAATTTATTTCACGTCACATCCGAATTCCAAATGGTCTTCTTGAGTTGGTTGGTATCTTCGAGGTCACTGAGTTCCTGAAGCGTCAATGACCGCCGGAGTCATTATTATTAAAGCGTAACTGTCGCTCGGTACGAACCCCCTTAGAAACGCATCAGACTACTTTTACTAGCTACTCGAATCGTTACGTATCTTTTCGCGCAAGAACAACTTCTTCTTTTTTAATTTTATTATTCTTCTTTTCTCTTTTATCCTTCGATATGCATACATACCAATACGATCGACCTAACGTTTAATCCTTATTAAAACTCATTTATCGTGATCATTAAAGAGATCGATCGATCGATCGATCGATCGATCGTTTTGCGTCACTATTGAAAATATCTCCCTTATTTCTTTTTCTTTCTACCATTTTTTTTTCTCCTCTCTACTTTTCTTTTCTACCACAAGTAAAATATCGACGGGAGAAAAATCGTGTTGGTTCTGTCTGAACAGAAACGCACGCATACTTTGTGTCGTATCGAGCTCTCGAATAGGGTCGATAGAATTTCTCGACGACGACACGCTGCTTCTCCGACTCTTAACGTGACGTCAGGATCGCGTAGAAGGAGTTCCGTTAAGTCTTCTCTCTCTCTCTCAGTCTCTCTTTCTCTCTCTCGTGAAGGAGGAGGAGAAGGAGGAGGAGGAGGAGGAGGAGGAGGAGGTGTTGTGGGAATCATCCGGTTTGAAGATCCTCGTGCCTCTTCTTCCTCCTTCTCCTCCTCCTCCTCCTCCTCCTCCTCCTTCTCCTCCTTCTTCGTTCTCTTTCCTCGTGCGAGCACTACCTCACGGAATTCTATCCACCTGCTTTTCAACCAGAGTAAGAATGAGAGAGAGAGAAAAAGAGAGACGACCTACCTACCTACGTCTCGTCTCGCGTATAAGTACTCGAGTTTCCGCTCTCGTTATCCCTCGCGCCGCCTTTATCGTCTCCTCCTCGTGCCAAGTTATCGACGTTATCTTTCGACTTTCAACGAGTTTCCTTCGGCTATGTCTCGTGGCATACGTTCGACGACACGTCTTAATGTCTTTAGTTTCAACTTCGTCTTCCCAATTTTTACTTGGTTAGAATAATCCTTTCTATTAACTTTAATTCGTGTCAGGTATATGGTGCACAGATATTATTACCGCACAAATGTCAAATGTTCGATCATCCTCCGTTATATTTTTGTCGATGATATTAATAATTACTCGGAGTATACATCATACACATGGTGTTTCGATTTTGCATTGAATATTATGTTAAAAAAATGCTAATGAATATATATATATATATATATACACAAATACATACACATAAATATGTACATTAACTTGTTTTGCGCGTAGTTAATCGAAATTCGGTGATGAAAATATGAACTTTGATTTCTCTATTATTGAAGGAATGCGTAATATAGGAGTGTAAAAAAGGAGATTTAGGAATTGATATAGCCGTAGACTTGTCGAGAATTACTTTTCTAAAAAAAGAAATTCTGTAAGATCGTCGGTCAGTCGCGTGTCTTGGATGCGATCAGCGTGAACGAACGAACGAATGAATAAATAAATAAATAAATAAAAGAGTACAAAACGTATAGTATAGAAAATGGAAATATAAACAAAATAGGTATTCATCGTATTCGTCGACTACAAGAAGGCAACGACAGTAGCTCGATAGGAGCCTGTTAAGGTTGCCAACTTTCTCGGCGCCATGCCGTGGCTTTCGTTTCTCCATGACTTTCGTGAGCTCGTTCGAGCGAAGTTGGTTTTGCAGTGATCGAATTCGACTGCGTCCAATCTTGCAAGAAAGATATGAATAATAATAATAATAATAATAATAATAATAATAATAATAATAATAATAATAATAATAATAATAATAATAATAATAATAATAGTAATAATAATAATAATAACAGTAATGATGATGATGATGATGATGATGATGATGATGATGATGATGATGATGATGATGATGATGATGATGATGATGATGACGACGACAATGATAACGATGACGATGACGGCAATGAACATTAAAAAATAAAAGAAAAATGAAAAAAGAGAGAAAGAATGGAAAAGGATAGATTTTGGAGAAAGTAGACGGTAGGGAGTGTAAGATATTTCTGGACAGAAATAATTGAACGAGCTTGAAAGAAGAAGCGCCATTATTCCGTCATTTAGGCGTTTCTCGCGAGTCGTAGGACTCGTAGGACTGTGAACGTCGAAGGGTCTCTACTCTGCTGGAGACGACGCTTTCGTTGTTGAGGAGAAACGGTGTGTGCGTGTGCGTGTGCGTGTGTGTGGGTGTGGTGTGATATACGTATAGACTGAGTGTGTGTGTGTGAGAGAGAGAGAGAGAGAGAGAGAGAGAGAGAGAGAGAGAGAGAGAGAGAGAACGTGATTTGATAACACAGCATCGATCCGTAGCAGCCTCTCAGGATACCTCGTCCCTTCTCCTTTTCTTCCCCTTTAACCTTTCCTCTTTCATTCTCTCATTCATTCTCTTTCTCTCTTTCTTTCTCTATCTCTCTCTTCCTCTTTCTCATTTCTCCGATTCTTGCGTTGTCGCAACGAGGAGAATTGTAAATACCTGTGACGTGCCGATCTCTCTCTTTCTCTTTCTATATCTACCTACCTACCTACCTACCTATCTATCCATCTACCTATCCATCTATCCATCTATTCATCTCACTTACTCTCTAAACATGAAAGACGAAGGTAGATAGAGAAGGCGATCTTCATCCTCCCTTTCCTCTTTCACTTCCTCCTCTTCTTGTCCTGTAAAGAGAGAGAGAAAGAGAAAGAGATAGAGATAGAGATAGAGATAGAGAAAGGGATAGATAGAGA
>NC_057689.1:4282759-4318665 GCF_014466175.1 Vespula pensylvanica | reverse complement strand
GAGAGAGAGAGAGAGAGAGAGAGAGAGAGAGAGGAGTGGAGAATCCTCCATAAATTCCCCGTCGTCGGGTTATTCCGGACGTGTCGGTACAACGAAAATATTCAGCACGTGTGACGAGTTACGTCGGTAACTCCCGTTGCGTTACGTCGTGTTGCACGTTGCTGCCGTTGCCGTTGCCGTTGCTTAGCGTGTTGCTCTTTCTTGTAGATGCAACGATCTAATATAGAATGCCTTCTTCGTCTTCCATCTCACTCTTTCTCTCTCTCTCTCTCTCTCTCTCTCACTCTCTCTCCTCCTCCATCTTTCTCTTTCTCTCCCTCTCCCTCTCCCTCTCCCTCTCCTCCTCCTTCTCCTTCCTCCTCCTTCTCTCTCTTTCTCTCACTCCCTCACTCTCTCACTCTCTCACTCACTCACTCTTTCTCTCCGTCCTCGTAATCCGTGGAAAAGGGCTATTAATAGAGCAAACAGGAGGGGAACGAGAATCTCGACTGGCTCTATTCGAGAATCCTTAAGATTCAAGTTTTATTTTCACGCTCTCATTACGGAAATACTCGGTGATTCTTTGATTTAAATATAGTTTTACAACGACGAGTAGGTGGGAGAGTGGAGGGTTGGGGGAGGGGGAGAGATGGAGGACGGGTAGGTGTTGAATTTTTAAGCGAGAAAATTTCGTAAGTAAATTCGCGGATTTACGTTATTATTAGTGAAGATTATTATTACGATTGTTAAATCTAGCACGGCGTAGTGGTATATTGTTAAATCTGATCGTCATAGTCTATCGTAAATTATTATTATTACGACGCACATTTGATTTAATTTGGAAACGTTTCTTCGAAGTAACATATACAAATTGGAATTAGTACTAATCACGTACTCGAACATCGATCAAGAACTACACCGGTCTAATCTCCATAAATTTGTCACGTGCGAACGTCGAAGCACGCTTTGTTTACGTTCACCTCGTCCACCGAAGTGAAAGTTCCGCCATCGTGTGTGTGTGTGTGTGTGTGTGAGAGAGAGAGAGAGAGAGAAAGAGAGAGAGAGAGAGAGAGAAAGACGTCTAACGAGCGCGAACATAAGCGCGTACGAGACCTAAAATTAGAATACGAATTGAAAAGTAGAGAAGGGGATAGGAAGGTAGTTTGAAGTCGAACGATCATGCAAGAAAGAAAAAAAGAATCGTTTGTATTCCTTCTGAAATTTCATTCCGTTCATGCGAGATATTATTGATTCGAATTTTAAGGTAAGAGAGAGAGAGAGAGAGAGAGAGAGAGAGAAGACCATCTTCGATAACGAGTTTGAAAAAAGTAAGGAGAGAGTTATCTCTTTGTCTCGAAGGGAACAGCTTCTTCTCTCCCTCGATAAGTCGATTTTTCGCTCGAACAAGCTTTCCTTGTCAAAGGAAGACGTTCGTCTCACGAAGACTGCCGACGACGTGCGACGAAACGAAGAGGAAAAGTCGTCGAAATTTTCTAAACGTTTCACGTCTAAAACTAATCTCATGGAGATCGATAATATATATATATATATATATATATATATATATATATATACATACATACACACATACATATATACGTATATATATATATTACAAGTACAACAATGACAACAATAAGAATAGGAAGCACATATGGTTGTCTAATGGGTAACGATGACGACGATTAAATGAAGAAAAGTAGAATGATAAAAGTCGCGCAAAGGAAGGAGAAATCGTTCGATCGTAAATTACAGAGGCGTTATTAAATTATCAGGAGCCGAGACGACTTGTATTACAAGCGGAATGCGAACGGAGCACGAAGCGATTGGCTTCAAGGCGACAAGTGGCCTGGCCAATGAACCGGCGGTGGTTCGACCGAAGTCTGTTCGCTTGCTTGCTTGCTCGGTTGCTTGCTTGCTTGCTTGCTTGCCTGTTTAGCTTGCTAGCTGATCCTCTTGCCTTGACCGTAACGCGTAAGAAGGACCAAGAAGAAGACGAAGAAGAGGAGTGTCGAGACTGTGTTCTTCGTTCAACTAAAAAATCAATCATTAGACCGAATCGTTTCGACGATCAACGAACACGATTTCTAAATCGTCCAAATGAGAATGTATGTACGTTGTCCTCGTTGATTGGTACATACAACGCGGTCTTAGAACGTTGATAAATTATTTCTGAAAGATCGAGACTGAACGTAATTTCTTCAGAGACTATTCACCCTCGACTCCTCTCCCCCTCTCTCCTTCTTTCTTCTTCTCGTTTTCGTGTTAGTTTTTTCAATTAGTGAATATATTACTAGATAAATTATACGTAGTACGTTTCTAATGGATTTCGGTATTTTCACTGTCTCTTGAAATCACGAATGGAAAATCGAAGGTCAAGAAACGACCTTCGCGAGAGTCGACCTTATCGATAATTCATTATATATACCAACTCTACAGTAGGAAAAGCGAAGAGGTAAAGGAAGAGAGACAAGAGGCCATCTATAGGTTTACTCTGTGTGTTTCTCTTCTATTCTTTTCTCTTTTCTTCTCTTCTCTCCTCTCCTCTCCTCTCCTCTCCCTCTCCCTCCTTTCCTCTCCTCTCCTCTCTTTTCTCTTTTCTGTTCTGGTTCTCTTCGTGTATATTTCACTCGCACGCGCGCCAACCGAGAACTTAACGCGTCTCTCTTTTCATGGAATACGATCATAGCTCTCGTAGCGTGAAATCCGTTACCAGCGGTCGGTAAAAGCATATTCAACGAGAAGGATAACTCGATCGTTAAAGATACCTTCTCTTGTGACCTTGACTTCTTCTTCTTCTTCTTCTTCTTCTTCTTCCTCTTCTTCTTCTTCTTCTTCTTGTTCTCTTCTAGATCATCATCCTCTCCTCTCTACCCTCTTTATTCTCTTTCTCTTTCTCTCTTTCCACTTAAACGATTTCATCGTTTTCTTGAGAGTATCTTACGAGTTTCGTTCCATTAGCTTTGCATTTAAACGATAGCGCCACGTAGTATTAACGAAGCATTTACGTCTCCTTCGCATTCTCCTTCTTCTCTTCTTTTTTTTTTCTTATTCTTTTTATTTTTCTTCGTTATCACCACCACCACCATCACTACCACCACCACCACTATCGTCACCGCCATCACCACCACCACCACCACCACCACCACCATCACCGCCATCACCATCACCATCACCTTCCTTCTCTCTATCATGAAGTCGAGTCTCACGTCGCACTTGGAAGATTTCCAGACTGCTAGAGGTTTAATTGACTCATCGTAAAATGTAGGACGTCTTCCTTGACAAATCACGTTTGAATTTCGCCCTGAGAAATTTAACACCTTCTTTGACAGAGTACTGCTAATTATTTATTCATTGTCTCGTTCTTTTCTTTTCTTTTCTTTTCTTTTGTTTTTAATTTTTAATTTGTACACGTGCCTGTGTTGGTATACATACATACATACATACATACATACATATAGAGACATATATATATATATATATATATATATATATATAAGGTAAAGTTCAGTTCATCGTTGAAACGATATTGCGAAAAGAAATATTCTTCGTCGATAATTCGAAGAAGATACTGATTCGAGGAAAAAGAAGGCTTCTGGTAGAATGGCGATGGTGGTGATGGTGATAGGAGGGTGGTCCGACGGTAAGACGGCTAGCCAGATTTTAGCGAGTGTGTAAATCACCGGAGGAATACCGGTCGCAAGTAAAAGAGCAAAGGTCTCTTGCCAGGACAGGTTGACGAATCGATTTCTTCACGGCGTTGAGTCCTCCGTAAAATAGTAGCACCAGCGGCAACGGTAACAGCAGAAGCAGAAGCAGCTTGTTGGAAAAAGTGGACGAACAAGTAAAAAGAAGAGAAAAAAGAAAGAAGGAAGGAAGGAAGGAAGGAAGGAAGGAAAGATAAAAAGGAAGATGAATAGAAATAAAGAAGGAAAATAAAATAGAATAGAATAGTTTTATTCGTCTTAAAAATATAATCGCAGGGAAATTAAAATTTTGAAACACGTCTCGCAAAAGCGAGGTTCAATGAATTATACGATTATACAAATGAAGAAAAGAAAGATAGAACAAATGAGAAAGTAAAAAAAGAAAGAAAGAAAAAGAAAAATTTATTCGAAATTTTGCGATAAATAATCGATCGAAATTTAATATATCTTGAAAAGGAATCGTTGAAATTATTTTCTTTATATTATTTTAATGATCTGTGCTTTTTACGTTTATTCTTTCTTCTTTTATTTATTCGTTTGTTTCTTTCGTTCTCTTCGGTGTGGAAGGTAAATGAGCCTTCTCAAGGAGAGAGAAATGCCTTCTCTCTCGTCTCGTCTTCTGGTTTGGCCGGTACGCGCGTGAGGAGCTTTAAACGAATGTAAGAAAAAGAGAGATAGATAGAAGGGTGTGTGTGTGTGTGTGTGTATATGTGTGAATGTGCGTGCGTGTTCTCGTGCCGATATATATTTAGCGCTTGCACAGCATTTCTCGACCCATATACTCTGACGAGTAACAATACACAGAAAATATGTTTTCTATGTTAGGGAGAGTGGTCTCTCTCTCTTTCTCTTTCTCTCTTTTTCTCTACCTCCCTGCTTTCTTCTTCTTTCCTTCTATCATTCTCGGTCATGACGAATTTGGGAAAAGAAGTCTGCTTTTGAGCCGTACCATTTTTTTTTTCTTTTCCCCATCTTTTCCTACTTGGCCGCACCGAAGGGTTCTCTCAAGGTTGACAGGGTAAGAAGGAAGCTATCTCACGAACAAATTGATAAAAAGCCCTTCGTCTGAACTTGTCAAGGACTAATGTTGTTCTTAAAAAAATAAAAAAAAATAAAAAAATTAAAAAAAAATAGAAAAGAATGAAAAAATAAAACGAAAAAAGAAAGAAATAAAAAAGAAAGAGTAAAAAAGTACCTCTCTTTTCGCAATCAACGAACGCGAATAAAGGCAAGGAAAAAGTAATATCTAACAAATTTCATAAAAATCTTTGATGGATCTTTGGATGAACGTCGCGTACATTGAATTGTATCAACGCGATAAATCTCTAAAAGTGAGGGGTTGGTACCATCTGGAAATCGCGATAAGACCACGACGACGACAACGATGACTAGGTTCGATCTACGTAATCGACGATCCTGTATTCGCGAGCAAACCTTATCGATAGGGATCATCGGGCTCTCGATATTGAGGAGAGAAACGGTGAGTCATTGTCGACCGTAGTATTAGGGGAACTCGGTTAACCACCACTAAATCAATGTGCAGTCACACCGATATAGACGTATTATCTTCCTAACCCTCTGTCAACTCGTGTCGCGCATCTGTGCGCGTCTCTACGATTTACTGCTAATCGATAACACGCTACTTGCGAAGCATTACGAAGACGCTGACCCTTCGCCGTGGCTTTGCCCGCTCGACTCGATTGAGTTTGTACACGCATGCACGCACGCATGTACACATACACCCCTCTACCCTACCTCGAAAGAAGAAAAAGCATTTTTATCCCTTTCTTTTTTTCTTTTATTATATGACAAATAATTCGTTTTAATTACTATGAAATTCTATCCGACGATTTGTATCAATAAACTTTCTAAATCGATAGGAAATATTCTACTTTGCTGGCGTAATTCTCTCTCTCTCTCTCTCTCTCTCTCTCTCTCTCTCTCTCTCTCTCTCTCTCTCTCTCTTTTCGTTTGTTTTATCGACGTTTATCATCACACAGACTTACGATATAATAAATTATAAAGGGCCGAAGTTCTCCGCCCTTTCTTTAAAGTTCTCCCATTTATTACGCTTAATTGTGTCTCATTCCGTGATATTGCTCCACTTGTGCAGTATCGGGGACCACTCGATAAATAGATAGACACTCACGTAACGTTAGAGAAACGCTAAGTCGTTTATGCAAAACTTCTCTCGCGCATCGGGAATTAGCGTGTTTCAAGGGAAATCGGAGTTTGTGGCGTAGTTCTACTTGCAGGCTTCGTTAGTGCCGTGAGAAATTTTTCTTCTACGAGAGAGTAATAATATAGCTTAATTGGAGTAACTGAGAGAGAAAGAGGGAAACTCGTACTCCTGCACTATGTATAGGTGTGTATATATATATATATATAAACATATATATATATATTTATATAGGTGTGTATATGTATGTATATGTGCATATATATATACACACAAATGTGTGTGTGTGTGTGTGTGTGTGTGTATGTGTAGTTATAGCGGCGTTAGCTATGTACTTATACTTCCTATTACATGGTAATCGAGTCGCGTAACGAGAATGAACGTCCCACATTATCTAACTTAATTTCCTTTCCTTTGACCAGTCCGTTATCGCGTCTCTATTGGCTCCGCAATGTCGCATTTATCGTAGCGCGGAATAAATAAAGGCTAATCGATTAACGGCCAACACCGACCGATAACTCGGGTTTTAATATCATTGCGTTATCGAAACGGTTGCGTTCGATCTCGAAAGAGTTCGATAACGATCGGAGGAGTTGGTTATATCATTTTCTTCGAGCTTATCTCCCACGATTTTTGTCGGATCATTGATTTGAATCTTCGACCTCTTTGAAAATGATAAGTAAGTATATATATATATATATATATATATATATATATATATACGCGTATATAAACATGTGTATATGTGTATAGGTATATATATATATGTATGTATATATATGTATAATAGTATAAAGCTATAATGCAACACGTTGGATCTTTCTTCAAATACTTTCAAACGTCATTACATGTTCCACGTGTTATAGTTTCGTTCGTAAATAATTATAGATACGATTAGAAGAAATCCTAAATGCCATAAGCTATCGATTTTATGGTCAATGACAAATCGGAGGAAACACGATTCTCAATTTGTTATAATTTAAATAAAATTCTCTCTCGTAAACGTGATATAATAACGAGTACAATTATTCTCGTTTTCAATTGATAAGTATACATTTAATTTATTTGATCTCGTTAATACCCGGGCAACAATCCTAGGAAAGGGTAATCGAGAGAAAAAGTAGTGAAAAGTAGGTATAATATACCCACGCGCATTATTGTCGGTTCGCGACGTACGCGTTCTTTGACGGCATGGTTCCATTAATTGCTTAGCCGCGTATATCGAAGTAATATTATCGATAGTGTCTCGAGACGACGCACGGTGAGTGAGAGTAGGTGGGGAAGGATGAAGAGGGTGTGAAGAAGGTAAAGAGGGTGAAGGGGGTGAGATGGGGTGGAGTGGAGTGGGGTGCGGTTGCGACGAGACGAGAAAGCTACGATGGATATGGAACGAAGGAAGCAACGGTTGAACCAACAGGGGTAGAGGGTCGAGGCTGGTTGGAAGGGGTGCTTGAGGTGTGGATTCATGGGTTACGCTCGACGGCTTCTGACGTCACGAGGCTTGTACGCAAGCCTACTACTACTGTTACTACTACTACTACTACTACTACTATTACCACCACCACCACCACTACCACCATCTTTTCAGCAATACAGCGGTACTACCACCACCAGTAACATGAGCGCCACCACCACTACTACAATCAATCCCCTCCATCGAGTATAGCTCTTTAGCATAGACGGTGTAGAACGATGTACCAATACTGCACGCCGATGCCACGGTCACTACTACTATTACTCCTATTACTACTACTACTACTCTATTACACTACTACTATTATTACTACTACTACTCTACTACACTACTACTATTACTACTACTACTACTAGTAGGACTACTACTACTGTACTCTTACTATTATGAGTTAGCAACGGTAATGTTAGCAGGCCTATAACGTTGAACCACCCCCACCACTATCGATACTGTTCCTCATTGCTGCAGTACAGGCGACATGATCACCACCATCACATCGTCATTCCTACGATATCCAGAGTATGAGTTTGTCGTTTCTAACTCGACACGGCCATGATTAGAGCGTATACATTTAACTTGCTATTTTGGTTTGCCCAGGTGTTTCTTTCTCTTTTCTTCTCGCTTTCACTTACTCATTTCCTTCCATCCTCTTCGTCTCTCTCTCTCTCTCTCTCTCTCTCTCTCTCTCTCTCTCTCTCTCTCTCATGATTTACGTGCTTTCTTGTTTTCGTCTTATCTCCATCAACTCAGTCGCCACCCTTAGTCGCCTTTCATCTCTTACCTCTTCTCTAACAAACCAGCCAGGTGCTCGCTCGATTATAGCAAAAGTGTTGTCTCGGAGGAAGAAAGAAGTGTGTGTATGTATGAGAGAGAAAGAGAACGAGAAAGAGTAAGAGAGAGAGAGAGAGAGAGAGAGAGAGAGGGTAACGTGAGCAAAGGAGAAAAACAGAAAGAGAGAGAAAGAGAGAGGCGCAATACCTAATCCTCCCTTCGTTGGCCCACGCTCGGCAGGAAATCAATAGAGAGGGATTCTCTCTCTCTCTCTCTCTCTCTCTCTCTCTCTGTCTCTGTCTCTGTCTCTGTCTCTGTCTTGTTCTATCTTCGTCCCTCTCTCTCTCTCTCTCTCTCGCTCTCTCGCTCTCTCTCTATTGCTATATCTTCGTCGTTGCTCCTTTCTCTTTTTCTACTAGCCGCAGAGCATGGGTCGGTCAAAGAAGCTGAGAAAAAGGCCATGCTCTTTACCTTCTCTTACTTTTCTCTATCTCTCTCTCTCTCTCTCTCTCTCTCTCTCTCTCTCTCTCTCTCTCTCTCTCTCTAACTCTCTATCTCCTCATCTCTTTACCTCTCTCTCTTTCTCTTTCTCTAGTTCTTCTCGTCTCTTATTCATCTCTCCCCATTCTTCTTTTCTCTTATATTCGCCCACTGTCGCTCTCGACTCCTCGACTTTTCCTTTAGCGCCGGATTCGAATCGTCTCGCTTACGATCGAGAAAGAAAAGGGCATGAGTGAGAAAGGTTTTATTTCCTGATTAAGACCGTGATAACGACGAAGACGTTTTTCCTTTTCTCTTTCTCTTTCTCTTCCCTTGTTATCATGCATTCCAATCGAGTCAATTGGAACATTTGCCTTTTTCGATGTCAAGGTAACTGGAGCATACGGTTATCGATCGAATTACCAAGCGTTAGAGAATGTAATGGATTTCGATGCTAACAATAAGAAGGAGAAGAAAAAGAGGAAGACAAAAAAAGAAGACGTAGAAGAAGACAAAAAAAAGAAGAAGTAGAAGAAGAAAATGAAGAATACGAAGAGAACGGAAAGAGAAAGGGGAGAAGAAAAGAGCTCTCGCAGAGTGCTAGAGCGATAAGAGAGAAAGAGAGAAAGAGGGGGGGTTTTAAAACGAGTCAGGTAGGTTTTCGTCAATAGGGTCTCGTTTTCCAACCGAGCCACCGACCGGCTGCCCTTTAAACCATTACGTAGAATTTAGGGACTCTGTAGTTCGTTGAAGCGTACTTCGTCGTTGTTCTCTTCACGACCCTCATTTTGCGTTCGTGCAAAGAAATATTACACATCGAATATTATTTCGATCGATTCTTTTTTCTTATTTCTTTTTTCTTCTTTTCTTTTCTTTTTTTTGTTTGTTTGTTTGTTTTTTTTTTTTTTAATAGAATTTATCTGTTATATCTTTTATCTCGTTCAGATCTATTTCGTACTTTTGATCCCGTTCGACAAGTTTCGCGAATATTTGAAGAGATATTTGATTAGGATATCGGGTGATAGAGAAGGGGGTGAGGATCGATCAATGAAACGCATCTGTCTCTCTCTCTCTCTTTCTCTCTCTCTCTCTCTCTCTCTCTCTCTCTCACACACACACACACGCAAGCAAATTCTCCCTCTCAGTCAGTGCGTGAGCTCTTTGGAGTAAACGTTACGTCAGTGGGCGTCGCGTGACGTAGCGGAAGTCGTGCGTCACCGGTGATGTAAAGTAACGGGCGGAAGAGGTGGAGGAAGAGAAGGAGAAAGGGTGGGGGAGGAGGAACGTCCGAAAGAGGCCATTGACGAGAACGAGCGAGCGAGCGAGCGAGAGAGGGAGAGAGGACTTGTTGCATGTCCTTTTCCAGCCGGCAATCTTTACAATCGTCGACATCATACAAAATTTTGTCCACTCCCTTGATTGGATTTTACGGGATTATGATTTCAAAAGCCCCGAATCGAAAACTGACGGATAAAGAGCCAGAGGGAGGAGATAGAGAGAGAGGGTGAGAGAGAGAGAGAGAGAGAGAGAGAGAGAGAGAGAGAGAGAGAGAGAGATAGAGATAGGGATATAGTAGGAAGCATCGTAAAAACGTGTCCGCGCATATTTTCATCGAGGGCGCGAGTACTTGTTGCATATCCGTTTGCGCATGTGTCGTCTTCTTTTAAGATTCCCCGTTAGTGGCTCGGAGAAATGAGGAAAAATTGTTGGAGGTGAATCTCTTCGTCTATGAGAAATTTAACGTAACCAATAGGTAATCGTAGATAGCGTATACGCGCTTCTCACGATTACTTCGAAACTGAAAATCTTGTAGGGGTAAGATGGAGAGAGAAAAGAAAAAGTGTTAGCGAAATAGAGAGAAACACGGGAGTGGTTTTTCATGAATCCTTGGAGATTCTCTTTCCCTTGGATTTTCTCAAACAGCTGCCGCTTCTTCGTTTAATCAAGACAACCTACCCTGTTATATTAGCAGTCTCGATCTAGCAGCTCGTGGCGGCTCGTTAATTAGCAATTTGCTTTCTCGTTGTAAAGGCGAACGGTAACATCGCTTGCATAATCTCTCTTCCTCTCTCTCCCTTTTTATCGCGTGCTCTTCTGGATGGCGAAATGAAGGAGGGAGGGAGGGTGAGAGTGAGTTAGGAGGGGAAATGAGGAGGGAGGAAAGAGTAGCGAGGCAGACAGCAGCGGTGTCGTTTAAAACTCCGGATAGTTCTTCGTAATCTGGCACGTTTCCCGAGCTCGTTATTTTCTAGCGAACGTATGCTCTTTTGTAAATTCGTCTAGTCGTTAGACGACGGCAATGATCTTGTTTCAACCCCCCTGCCCTTCTCTCTTTTTTCTCTCTTTTCTCTCTCTCTTTTCTCTCTCTCTTTTTCTTTTATCTTTCCCCCCTCTTTCCTTTTTTTTTTTGCTTAACGAGCACAAGGCATGATGTTTAAGAGTGTACACGCGCGACACCGTATGTCGATTTCCCCAACCCTTCTTCCGACACGTCCAACGGAATCTACTGGGCCACGAGGCTTATCGCGGAACGAAGACCGCAATCGCGATTTTTATATTTCCTGTTTTTTCCTCTTGTTCTTCCCTTTTTTTTCATTTTTTCTTCTTTTTTTTCTTTTTTCGAGTGCGGTCATGGCAAACCATAAAGTATCATAATATATCATTTTCATGGTGCGTCGTTTCACGTTCACACCTCGCCCCGATAGACGGTTAACGCGAATCACCATTTTTATCTTCGCATCCTTATTAAAAAGATACCAACAAAAGTTGGTATGTATGTATATATATATATATACTGTGTATATGCACGTATGCACGTAGATACGAGGACGTACATGCACATATATATATATTTATATATATATATATATTTATATATGTATATATAAGTTCTCGAGCAGGCAGGACGACCTACTTTAAACGCGCTTTACGAAACTACGATAGAAAGTCCGTTGTCGTTCGTGACGCTTGAAAATGACGTCGGTTTGGACGTCACTCGCGTGTGACAATAAAAAGTTAAAGAGGATCCTTTCGAAGATCAATTAGTTCCTTTTTCTCGGATGTCTATCGTCCTCGTTGAAAGAGAAAAAAAAACCAATAGAAAATAACGTAGAAAAAAGAAAGAAGAAAGGAGAAAGAAGAAAAAAAAACGGCAACGAAAAAGAAGAAACAAGTTGAGGACGGCCATCTTCTATTATCGCGGTCGGTAAGGTAGATCCCCCTTTGGAAATTTACCGCTCTTATTTTTTTATCCGCGAGATGTCGACAGTCGCGGCAGGTGCGTTCGACCAATAGGCTCTCTCTATACGGCTTCACCCCCTTCGGCCCCTTTGGCGTCTTTGGTACGGCCACACTGGCGCCCCCCTCCCGCCGCCCGTCGTCGCGGCTCGGTTCGCCGCCGTCGATCGGCGCTCAGCCGACAGTGGCACGGACAGTGATCGCAATATGGCTTCCGCCAGCGCTAGTAAGTGAGAGTACCGTCGAAAGGTGATAACGGACATGGTGGGATTTCGAAGGGTGCGCGGGTCTTTGCGCGCGTGCAATTGACCGGCATTTCTCGTCGCCGTTGTCGTCGTCTTCGTCATAATCGTTGTCGTTGAGTTTCTCGGTGAAACACGTACCTTTTCGAGAAGACTTAACGGCGAATCTCGTGCTTACGCGCTCGTTAGAAAGTAGCAACGGGTGGAAGTAGTAGAGAAGGAGAAGGAGAAGAAGAAGAAGAAGAAGAAGAAGAAAAAGAAAAAGAAAAAGAAGAAGAAGAAAAAGAAGAAGTAGTAGTAGTAATAGAGAAAAACGAAGAAGGATAAAGATAAAGAGAAAGAAGAAAGGAAGGAACGAATAAATACATAAGTAAATAAATAAATAAATAAGTAAATAAATAAATAAGTAAGTAAATAAATAAATAAATGAAAGAGTGGCGCTCTGTTTAACTGAAAGAATCGTTGGCGAAGAAAAGAGTGCTGTAAGAAATAAGAAGTGGTCGAAGGAAAAGAAAAGAGAACCCAGTCGATTCGTTGCGCGAGAGAGACAGAGAAAGAAAGAGAGAGAGAGAGAGAGAGAGAGAGAGAGAGAGAACGTCGTTCGTTCGTTCTCGGTGTGTTTTGTCTCTCTCTCTCCCTCCCGCGACGAGACGAGCGAAGGAGGGAGGGAGAAGGAGCGAGAGAGTAAGAGAGAGAAAGAGAGCGGGCGCGCGCGCGCGCGCGCTCTCTCACCTCCTCTTGTACGGTACGGTTCTCGAGTAGTGAAACCGTGGGCCGATTATGATGCTCGTGTGTTTTGTGCCAGTGGTTATGTTTTTGGCGATGGTGGGGATGGGACTGCTGACAGAGGTGGTCCTCATGTTCCTGGGACACACGTTCATATATATTTCAAATTAAACCGGCAAAAATATTTTTTAATAATCTTTACATATATACGAAGAACACGTTTACGTACTCGTCACGAAGAAAAGGTCAGTTAAAACAGAGAGAGAGAGAGAGAGTGAGAGAGAGAGAGAGAGAGAGAGAGAGAGAGAAGATAGAAAGGAAGGAAGAAAGAGAGGGGTTATGTACACGGAGAATCGTGACAGGAAATTCGGTATTCGATGAAAGAACGAATCCTATGTGTCTGGCACGACATGTCACACGTTATCAATTACTAAAAGGGCCACGTTATTTTCGACGCTCGCGATTAAGAAGAATACAAAGTCCAATTTTCCTGTCCCCTTCTTCCTCTACGTCTACCTCTCCCTCGCGCCTATTTCTCTTTTAACAGTTAACGGTTAAACGAAGAAATTTGGATTAACGTCATCGTTGCACGTTCGTTAAAAACGCTAGAAACGAAACGTTTCTTTTTCCTTTTTTTTACTTTTTCGTTTTTTCCCTTATTTTCTCGTATCCGAAACCCCCGCCGTCGATCATCGTGTGTGTCTCTTCTCTCCTCTCCTCTCCTCTCCGTTCGTTCGTTCGTTTTGAAAAAGGGGAGTCGACACGCGCTTGTAAAAGCTTTCGTGTTAGAGAGAGTGAGAGAGAAGGAAAGAAAGAAAGAAAGAAAGAAAGAAAGAAAGAAAGAGAGAGAAAGAGAAAGAGAAAGAGAGAGACCCCGTGTAGATGCGAATGCGTGACACGCTTCGTTTGTCGTGTTCGTGGCCAAGCGCGCGTGTTTGTGTGAAATATCGGAAAGAGAGACGTACGTATCCGCCGCCGTGGCGGTGAGCAGCCAGTGAAAAAGAAGGAGAGCAACGCGCGCACGAAGAGAGTAAGAGAGAGAGAGAGAGAAGCACACGGCGACGTTTACACGCAGGGAGAGAAACTGAGAGAAAGAATAAGAGAGACGGAGAGAGGGCGAGTGAAGAGTGAAGAGTGAAGAGTGAAGAGAGAGAAAGAGAGAAGAGAGAGAGAGAGAGAGAGAGAGAAGAGACGACGAAGAAGAGGCAAACGAGCGAGCCGAGGCGACGTTGCCAGAGTTTTCCTTCTCTCGTTCCCCGCTGTCGTCTCTCCCTCGTGTTCATCCCGAGAAAAGAGAAGAAAAGGGTCCGTGAAAGTGTCTGAGAAAAAAATAGAAAGAAAGAGAGAGAGAGAAAGGAATAAGTAAATTAATGAATAAATAAGTAAATAAAGAAAAACATAAATAGATCGAGGGGGAGACAGACAGGTAAACAGACGAATAGATAGATAGATAGAGAAAGAGAGAGAGAGAGACAGACACAGAACAGAGACAGGAAAGAAAGAGAAAGAAAAAAGTTTGTCGCGTAAAAGTGGATCTAGGGAATTTTTCCGATCCATCTAGGGAGATATTCGTCGATTCGAATCGGCAGCAGCAAGTTTAGTTCCACTCTCGGCGCGCCGATTATACACGGATGCCATGAGACCTGCTGCTGCTGCTGCTGTTGCTGTTGCTGTTGCTACTTCTACTACTACTATTACTATTACTATTACTAGTATAACTAATATTACTGCTACTGCTACTACTACTACTTCTACTACTACTACTACTACTACTACTACTACTTCTACTAGTACTACTACTTCTACTACTATTACTGCTACTACTACTACGTCAACGTATCACCGAGACACGTGACAGGCCGAGTTAGAGTACGCTCGACGAGTCATGAAGAAGCCACGGTAAGAAATAATCCTTTTCTTCTATTCTTTAATCTGTTGTTAAACCCAACGCTAACCGAAAGTCTAAAAACTATAAGTAAAAACTCTCGAGACATCTTGTCGGTTGAAATTACTTGAAAAATGAAAAGAATATATATGAAAAAGAATAAGTAAAAATGTAAGATTAGGTGAAGTGAAATAAAATAGAATACAAATTAGGAAAAGAATATCAACGGTGATAATAATAATAATAATAATAATAATAATAATAATAATAATAATAATAATAATAATAATGTTGATGATGATGATGATGATGATGATGATAATAATAACAACAACAATAACAATCATAACAATAATAACAATAATAATGATGAGAAATAATGAAAAATAAAGAATATGGTGAATTTCGAGCGACAAGATGTCAGGTGTGTCGCGTTCGTCCAGGAGTTAAGGGAGCAGACAATTTTTCTCACGGGGGATGTGCCTTTGAGCGAGCGAGACCAACGTGTATAAGAGAAAGAGAAAGAGGGAGGGAGAGGGAGGGTGAGGGAGGGTGAGGGAGCGAGAGGAAGGAAGGGAGGGAGGGAGGTAGAGGGAGGGAGGGAGGGAGGGAGGGAAGGAAGAAGGGTTTCGAAGGCTACGCCAGCGAGAGCACCATATGACGCTGACGTTGGTGGTCGAAGCGACGCGATGATCGGCAAAGGGAGGCGAGGGGTATGACTCACAGAAGATCGACGCCTTGTTTATTGATCTTGACGGTGAGAAAGAGAGACAGAGTGTGAGAGAGAGAGGGTGAGAGAGAGAGAGAGAGAGAGAGAGAGAGAGAGAGAGAGAGTCGAGCTGCTAATTGTTATGTCAGCGTTTTACACCGATTCGCTTCCGATTGAAAATAATGGAGAGAGAAAGAGAGAACGAGAAAAAAAAAAGTATGAGAAAATAAAGACCAAGTGAAGTGGTACTTAATCAATCTCATCGTAAAAAGATACGCTTTCTTTCGACTATTTTTTCTTTTTTCTTTTTTTCTTTTTTTGTTTCGTTCTTTAATATTAAGCCACGACACGTCTTCATCGTTTTCATTTCTTTCGTATCTTATCTTTCCTTAAAACGAGACTCGCCACTGTGTCTTTGACTCGAATGTGTCATACGTCATTGCTTTGTTTTTACGAGGGGAACTTTCAAAACAATTTGCTTCTTTTTCTTATTATTTTCGCTTGCTTTGTTCGCTGATATATATTTATAAAAGATATATATATATGTATATTCATATTCGTATATATTCATTATATAGAACATTTATATCAAATTCAATCAAGTATAATAGATAACGTTTGATCAGCTTAATATATATATATATTACGATAATAAATGATTAACGAAGTATTAATTATTCGTTTATTTTATTAATCGATATGCCAGTATATATTTCCTAACGAACATTCGTATTAGCGAGATAAAATAGATCGTTTTTAAAAGACAAAAAAGAGAGAGACAGGGATGAAGGGTTCGTCGAGAGTTAATCGAATCGTGTCACGAATATTTTTTTTCCGAGCCAATCGAGACGAAGGAGAAGGCGGACGAAGGAATGAATCGTCTTTGACATTTTGTCTCCGCGCGAAGTGTCGAAGATAGGAGCCCGTTTGGAATCCGAGGGTCGAACTCGAGGAGAGATGAGAACGCTCCAAATACTTTCGGCTGACTCGACGACGACGACGACGACGACGACGACGAATGAGTAAGAGAAGGACGAAGAAGAGGAGAAGGGGGAAGGAGATGGAAGAAGACGATGAGAAGGAGCAGGAGGAGGAGGAGGAGGGGTAGGTTAAGGAGAGAAGACGAAGACGAAGACGAAGACGAAGACGAAGACGAAGACGAAGACGAAGACGAAGACGAAGACGAAGACGAAGACGAAGACGAAGACGTCGTCGACATTGGCGCTGCGTAGGTCGCTGAATTAAGAGTGAGAGACTCTCGGTGACGTAGCGGAGGAAAAAGGACGAAGAAGATCAGCAGTGAAAAGAAATCTTAAGATGAGGAGAGAAGAAGAAGAAGAAGAAGTGGGATGAGAGAAGAAATCTGCTGCACGGCTTTCGTCTCAGATTTAGCAAATATTTTATTACTATAACTTTGTTGTGTTTTTTTTTTTCTTTCTTTCTTTTTTCCTCTCTTTCTTTCTTTCTTTCTTTTTTCTTCTTCTTTTCTTTTCGTTAAACTCGCTCGCAAAAAAGAATAAAATCTATTTTGTATGAACGTAGGTATTTGCTTCGAAGGAAATAGATACGTACACTGCGCGTTTGAAACGTTAATGAACCGTAGTATATGCAGAAAATTGATAAAGGAAATAAATGAAACGTAAGGGATAATAAAAAGAAAGTTCATTTCGAAATTTTCTTGTGAAAATATAAGGAAATCGTTTGTTGTTATTTAAGATAAGTAAATTCCTCGCTTTATCACGACATTTTTCTTATGGACGTTTAGTTGATGTTTATATCAAAGGATTATTTATATCGAAGAGATTATCGATTAACATATTCGATAGCGATGTTCTTTCATTGGTAATAAAGATCCATTTGTATTCAATCGTTTGGAAAAATATGTTAGGAACGTCTCGTGTTCTTGGCTCTTCTGTCTCGTAAAATCCTTCTCCATTAAGCGAATCTCATCGAGTATTGTTTGAATTACGTTCGAAGAAGAGATAAAATGATACAACGAACGTATTCACTTACTTACTTACTTACTTACTTACTTACTTACTTACTTACTTACTTACTTATAAACGAACGAACGAACGAATCATCGCATCGCATCGCATCGCATCGCCTCGCATCGCATCGCATCGCATTGCATCGCAATCGCATCGCAATCGCATCGCAATTGCATCGCAATTGCATCGTAGCACCATATCTTGCAACATAATTGAGAATTTCAACTTCGTTGCTTCTCGAACGCTTTGCGAGCGGAATCGATAATACTCGTTCGTCTTATCTAATCGTTGCTAACACGGTTCCAGAACTTAACTTGGAACTTGAATTTCGAAATAGGATTCGATGTATTTATCGGTTGATCGTCTTTCATAAAACTGTAGTTATTGATGGATCAGTGCTAAAATGGTTTTAGCTTTTGATACCCTATAGCTATGATTAATAAGTAGTAGCTGTATATATCAATGAAAATACAAAGCTTTATGAATTACCCATATATAGATATGAAAAAGAAAGTCAAACAAAAAGAAATGTAAAAAAAAATATATATATGTTTATGTTAAATATTTATATTGAAATATATATATTTTTTTTATATATGTATACATTCATATGTATACGTGTACACACACATACATGTACACACATATATATTTTTTTTTTCACAGATCAACGATCATTTTGATATATCGAATAAAGTTAAATAAACATGGATGATATCGTTATGATTCGGATGAGTGTTATTTCATTTTAAAACGTACAATCTGAAACCAAAAAAAAATCTATCATAGATAGATAAACAAGAGAGAGGCATCCTATATTTAATTAATTCGATATTTGACAAGATTACATACCTATATAGAATTAATACAGAATCTGCAGTTTTAAAAACAGTTCTCTCGCGGATTCGAGTAAATATTATTGGAAGGGGAAAGACAGAAACGGAGATAGAAAAAGAAAGAGAGAGAGAAAAAAATAGAGAGAGAGAGAGAGAGAGAGAGAGAGAGAGAGAGAGAGAGAGAGAGAGAGAGAGAGAGAGAGAGAGAGAGAGAGAGAGAGAGAGAGAGAGAGAGAGATTATCGATAGATATCGCAACATTCGTGTCGATAATAACCGCTGAATAATAATAATAATAATAATAATAATAATAATAATAATAATAATAATAATAATAAATAACAAAGATAAAAAGTAAAGAGAGGAAAATTAGACGCATCTAGAGAAAAGAAAAAAAAAATTAGATAGATAAATAAATATGACATAAGCAAACAGATCAGTTAACTACTATATAAAGTTTTTCTCGATCCTGTGAATATAACTATGATGGATTATTTGCTAGCATCGTTTTACGTATTTACTTATCTTATAGAGCGTTGATGTAAATAATTGAATTCGTGTTCGCCGTTTGAAGGAAATGGATGAGGGAGCGAGCTCGCATTGGAAAAATAATCGGAGAAAAATAAATTAAAGAATGAGCGACAGAAACAAGCAGACAAATAGACAGACGACGGGTAGACAAACCGACTGGTATAAAAAAAAGAAAAAAAAGGAAAAAGAAAAAAAAAAGTTGGAAAATAAAAAGAAAAGAAATTAAAATCAGTTTTTGTACGCTTATAGAAAATGGAAATAACCGAGACAGGAGACTTCTTGTAACCGTATACATTTGAACGTAGATAGAAGGACGATGAACGGCAACGATAAGTACCTTCGCGAGATTCCACTCGAGATTTTAACGACATAAATGCGAGCGTATAAACCGCCTACGCGATTAACGCGTCTTAACGCTTAATTTATTCCCTCGGCCTTGTCTCTACGAATAATGGATTATCTTCTTAGCAAAACATACTCTTGTCGTCTCTCTCTCTCTCTCTTTCTCTCTCTCTCTCTCTCTCTCTCTCTCTCTCTCTCTCTCTCTCTCTCTTTCCTTCTATCTTTTTCTTTCTTAAACGAATTAAAATTTGTTTTAGTTAATGCATTCTTTTTTCTCTTCGGACATGTTTAATGTGTATATGAACGTTGATACGTTTGTTTTCAGATTAAAGACTTATTCCATTATCTATCTGTTATTCTTATTTCCATTGCTTATGTTCTATCAACATTGTAATATTGTACTTAAATAGTTTCTCTATATTCATTTTCCTTTCGTTCGAAGTGCATTTTATTTCCTATTACATAAAATATTCAATATCAATTAGCGAAAGGATATCTCTTGACGTTAATTATTGATACGAATTAAAAACGGACATTAAAATTACACTACACCAATGTTAAAGGATTACATTGTTTTCTTTCGATTAAACAAAACGAACGACACGAATCTTTCTCGCGGCTTTTATCGACGATTAAAGCATCGAGCTGAAGGAAACGCCGATAATTCGATAAGTCGATTGCGAGCGAAAGAAAAAAGATGGTTTATTCTTATCTGTCAGATAAGACACTATGTGTGATAGAAGCAGCAAGAGAGAGAGAGAGAGAGAGAGAGAGAGAGAGAGAGAGAGAGAGAGAGAGAGAGAGAGAGAGAGAGAGAGATAAATATACTTTGCGTATATACGTGCATTTAATTACGTATAATAGTCTGTATATGTGGATGTATCTATATGTGTATATGTATACATATAAAATTCTAAAAAAGAATGAATCGTAATTTTATGACGTATATAAGTTCCATCGTATTGATATTACCGTGTACGTAATTCGTACACACCTAAGATAATTTTCCAGTTGTTAGAAGAGAGACGGGAGAGAAAGACAGGGATAGAGATAGAGAGAGAAAGAAAATACAGGAGAAGATAGAAGCGAAACTATTTATAACTATACATCACTCGTAACAAAGTGTTATGCGTGCGTGTTCGTGTTCGTGTTCGTGTTCGTGATCGTGTGCGCACGAGACAAGACAACTACGACGAAGCAGAGGATGATTTCGTAATCACTTGAAAATAGTTCTTTTCTCGTAATCTCGATTCTCGTAATAGCATCTACTGTAACACCCACCATTGTTTTTCGTGATACTTGAGAGTTTATCGTCCGGTATTACGTGTTGTACCTTTTGATTTTTATTAATGTTTGTATTGCATCGATCTATGCTATACGAGGATCGACAGATCGATCGATAGGACCGTTGATTTTATTATAAATCGATTTCTTTTTGTCTCTGTTTTTTTTCTCCTTTTTCTTTTTAGACTTTTATTGCGATAGTATCGATATCTCGAATATCAATCGTTAAAATCGTAAATTCTACAATATTATTTCTTTCTTTCTTTCTTTCTTTCTTTCTTTTAAGTGTTCTATAGGATGTATGGAATTCTTTGAAACGTTCGAAGTATGCGACAAATTCAAGAATGCAGTCTTCAGAAAATAAACTATGCAGAAAATGAGGAGTATTCTGCGCCAGATATCACCGGTCCGTCCTTTCTTTTAACTCACTTCACTGATTTTCTCTTTGTTTTAAGATAACCAAAAGAACTAGAAATACGAGAAAAATTAAAACCCCCATATGTGTATATATATATATATATAACTGATTAATCCGTAGAGATTTTATGTTATTACTCGGAGATTATGTGTAACTAATATTACGAGTGTTTTCGCTCAATAGGTTTTTCTTTCTTAGTCGTTCGCATTTTAACAATTCTACTAGTAAATCCATGCATTAATTTATCTTATTTTTATTATTATCCGTTCGCGTGTCGTTTACGATCTTGCATATATTTACAATGTACATATTTACGTATGTGCATAACTAATATCTAGAACATTAGAAAGTTTCGATATCAGAGCGTCTTAATTATATATAAAATCACGATCTAGTTAAATGCTAAGAGAGATAAAAATAAAGATAAAAACAGACAGACAGGCAGAGAGAGAGAGAGAGAGAGAGAGAGAGAGAGAGAGAGAGAGAGAGAGAAAGAGAGAGAAAGAGAGGAAAGCAATGCGCGAGAACTCGTACGAATTAATTACGTAAAGCGTAATAAATAAGAGGTTAATTCGTGTCGTTATCGGTGGTAGCAAAAGAGTGGTAGCAGTAGATGAGGTCGAGATCGGTTCGGTGTTATAAATTGTAACGTGGGATGAGAGAGAAAGAGAGTAAAAGAAAGTAAGAGAAACTGAGAGAGAGAGAGGGTGGGGGTAGAGAGGTTGGAATTTTTCCAAAGATAAAAAGCAGCTTACTATCTCGCGTTCGCAAATTAATGAAAGCGTTGGTGCACGCGTTACGAATCGTCGTAGTCACCGTCGTCGTCATCGTCGTCGCTAACGACTCTTCGACTCTTGTATCACGTATCCTCGTTAACAGCTCGAAGAGAGAGAGAGAGGGAGAGGGAGAGGGAGACGTGCGAGAAAGAGGGGAGGGTCGTGAGATAGGAGAGGAAAATAATTATTGAAGTTTGGCTACTCGTTCGATGCGATATACTCAACGAATTCGTAATTCGCCGATATATGCCACGGAATACCTTCTGCGTGTTCAAGGAGAGAGAGAAAGAGAGAGAGAGAGAGAGAGAGAGAGAGAGAGAGAGAAACAGAGATAGAGTGAGATGGTGGGAGGGAGAGGGAAGAGGATATGTAGAGCACGAGCGCACACGCATTTCCGTGCGACTTGTAATGCGGCGTAACGCGCTTAGCAGCTCATGCTCGGCTATACGTCGAGTTTACCTGCCTTTGTATTTGCGAACACCCTGTCTCGTACGTAAACATGATTCGATCGTGAGCGAAAGCTATAGGGTAGAGTGCGATGGAATAAAGAGAGAGCGAGAGGGAGAGAGAGAAAAAAGTAGGAGAGCGGATTATAATGTCCGTTCCTCTGTACGTATGTAAATACTATTATCTCGAACGCGCTCAATTAATCTCGATTAATTCATTTTATGTTCCTTTATATCGTTTTTCTTAGAGATTATAGATTATCCGATTATTTCGTTCGGATCATATATTAGAAACAAACACGACTGACGAATGAAATATTTTCCATAAGTACGCACCAGCCACCATTGACTTTTTCACTCTGTATGTGGTGTTTGTGTGTGTGTGTGTTTTATCCTTTATGTTTCGCAAATCACTCGACAAAGTAACCGAATAAACGAACTCGCTTTTCCATTTTTCAAACGAATTCTCTTTTTGTCTGCTTTTTCTTTCTCCTCTTCTTCTCTCTCTCTCTCTCTCTCTCTCTCTCTCTCTGTCTTCTCTTTATTTTCTTAACTCCTAACATCTTCTCATCTTTCTTTCGATCTTAGTTCAGCTTTTCTCTTCGTTCGATCTTTCTTTTTCTCTTTCTCGTCCGATCTTCCCGATAGCCGAGCGATAAAGGCTGCGGCTGACAAGCCATTTTGATAAAGGCTAGCTAGCTTGACTGTCCGAACGTTGTTGGCCACCTCGTCCTTTGCAATTTCAGGAGCTCAAAGCCACTCCTCGATATACTCGAGCCGTTGGTTCGACGCGAAGAACGGAGATCCTGGCCAATCTGCCAGCTCGTTTCGCTTTTCCTTAGATCTACCTTCTCTCTTTCTCTTTCTCTCTTCGATGTCTAGATTCCAAATATTACACGGACGAGTTGAAGCGTTCATTCCGAAATGAAACTCTCGAATATCCCGGCGTTACGTTCATCTTATAAAGAGAAAGAGAGAAAGAGAGAGAGAGAGAGAGAGAGAGAGAGAGAGTAAGAAGAGAGAGAGTAAGAAAAAGAGAGAGAAGGAAATAAATAAATAAATAGATAGGTGTAACATCGTAAGAAAAGCGATAAAACCGAAAGTAGAACTTTATTGATTAGGAGAGAGAAGAAGAGTTCAAGAAAGAGAAAGGAATAGAGACAATCGAATGAATAAAAGAAACGATAAAAGAGAGAGAGAGAGAGAGACTGATGAATCTGAGTTTTTTAAAGGGTATTTTTCTTTTGAGTGAAATTCCATCGCATCATTGAAACAGAGAACACGAAAGGTTTAGTGTCACGCAATATATAAAAGGAGAGCATCGTGTTGCTGTAATCGAAAAAAAAGGATGCTCGAAAGGATCGAGAAAAGTAAGGGTAAAAAGGTATAATTAAACCAAACGGATAGAGATCGAAGACTGTCATTGATTGCTCGCGTGGTTGCGTTTGTATGCGTGCATGTGTGTGTGTGTGTGTGTGTGTGTGTGAGAGAGAGAGAGAGAGAGAGAGAGAGAGAGAGAGAGAGAGAGAGAGAGAGAGAGAAAAGGAAACGTATTCGCTATAAGGAAATATTGATTCCGTAGAACATTACACCACCGACAATTACGATATTTTATTTATTCCAGGCAAAGGTCTATAACTCTATCTTTTTCTCTCCCCCCTCTCTCTTTTGTTTCTTCCACCCTGCAGCCACAAGCATTGGTTCTTTTTTTTCCTTTTTCTTTTTATTCCCTTTTTCCTATCTCTTTCTCTCTCTTTTTTTTGCCCTCGTCTTTGCACGACAATGTCGAGGGCAGCTTTCTCTCTCTCTCTCCCTCTTTCTCTCTCTCTCTCTCTCCCTCTTTCTCTTTCCCCCCCCTCTCTCTTTCTTTCTCTTTCTTTCAGTCTGTTGCTCGTGTGTCTACATATCCACCCCTTACTCAAGCTTTTTCTCGATGCACATTGGCTGTGATCATCGGCGTTCGAAAGTTTCGCGACAAAGGGAGCGCAAAACGCGCCTCGCACTTTCCGCCGGTCGAGCCCTAAACGCGTGTTGTAAAAGACGAGGAGAAAGAGGAGGATGAGGATGAGGATAAGGTGGATGAGAAGTAGGAGAAATACGTCGAAGTAATTCTACGAGGGTAATATAACTTACCATTGTTTCGCATCTGCCTTGGAAATGTTCTTAGAAAATGTAGAATTCTTTCTTCGGAGATGGCAATAAACCTTATCTTTGTTTCCCTTTCATTTCTTTCTTTTTCTCAATGTATTTCTTCTTTCAAATATGTATTTTCTTTCGCTGCTTATATGGGCCGGTTTTTCCACCGAATTGCAAAATACGCAGCAGGTGTCCGAGTTCATTCTTCGTCGAATGCTATTGACTCGTGAAAATGTTTTCTCTGTAAAGGACTTTTCAAACAATTCTTATTAATTCCATATACGTTTTATTGTTATACATAGTTTATTAAATATATATATATATATTTTTTATTTATTCAGCGATTTGGCGATTCGTCGGAAATTTATGAGAATTGTTAGTAATCGACGATAAACGCGTACGTCGAGAAGAATAAAATTTTTCTAATTTATGAAAGTGTTTCAACAAAAAAGATAACGAAATGACGAGTTAGAGAAGATAAGAAAAAGGTTCTCAATACAAAAGGCAGGATATCTTTATTCGAAGGGACGGTTAATCCTCGGACCGTTGATAATAAAGTAACATTAATGTCACTAATAACGATTAAGAAAAAGATGGGTATTAAAGATAAAGTATTAAAATAGAATCTAACAATTTTTCTCTTTCATTCTCATTTTCAATGAATTTAGTTTTAAAATTTAATATTTTTAATCTTACATGATCGTCGAAACAATTCTATGCGTAATGAGAAACAAGCTTTTTCTCTGTCTCTTTTTCTTTTTTTCTCTCGATAAATCTCTCGCGAAATATTTACAAATTAATTTACGTATTTCGTTGAAAGAAATAATTCGAAAAATCGTGAAAAAAATTACGATAATAATAAATCAATTTACCGTGAAACGCTCTTGACATCGAAATTATTTAAAGCAGAGATAGGTAACTCATTCTTCGCCGCGAGCCATATGGTCCTTATCGTCGATCGATTCATTCACTCGTACGTTATTTATGTAAGTTCACTAGTCACTGTTCGGTTATCCGTGAACCAGAAACAAAATCAAAAATCATCTCGGTGCGTCGCTCGAGGCAGGACGATGACGAATAATGGGAGGGATTTCGTCTCCTTCTATTTTCTATTTAGGTAGTAGGGTGGTTGCATCCTGACCATTGGTTAGTCACAACTTTCCCATACTTTCAAACTTATTTTTTCAAATACATAAATCGATAGATTTTATTAATATCTTCAAAATTAAAAAAACAATTTTTTATAAAAATTAATTTCGAAATCCACTGATTCTTAAAACAGGTAACAGGTGTGTATACTAAGAAATAAAAAAAAAAAACAATTGTCGATCGTAAATAAAATAACTTTACGTGGACAAAAGCAAACGTGCTTAATTTTACCGTTACATGTTTTTCTTCAACTTCAAACGGCACAGCGCAGCTAGTTCTGCGCATAGTTAGTCCTAGTGGATTTCATCTAGGAGTAATCCGTTGTTTCATTGTAATTGGCTGCATTGCTAGAACATTAGAGAAAGCAACCTTTGTAGTTACGAAAAGATAAAAGATGATATATTGATACTAGGATTGGTAAGTTGGAAAGAACGATTTTAAACGGCTATCGCACAATTATTGTACGATGCGTTTTACTTTTCAAAAGAAAACGAGATAAAAATAAAATTGTTATTTCTGCTAATCTCTCTCTCTCTCTCTCTCTCTCTTTCTCTCTTTCTCTTTCTTTTTTCTCTTTCTCTTTCTCGCTCAACACGCAAATATTTTTCCTTTCCGTTTTCTTTTTTTTTTCAATCGTTTTTTCTTTTTGCTAAAGCGAAAAATGAGAAGGAAGGAAAAAGAAGAGAAAAAGCGGAAATAAATGAAAAAATATCGTTCTTTTTGATTTTTCTCTTTTTGTTTGTCTATATGTATATATATCTCTGCGTGTGTATACGCGCGCACACACACACATACACAATCATAGATATATTTTTCTTTTTCTATTTTTCTCTTTAGCTTCCCTTTGTCTTTCTTTTTCTCTTTTTTTCTCGTTTCTCTTTATGCAACGACAATCCCAAAGAATAGCGAAGAGCCCAATAAATGCGAATATTTTTTTTCTTTCTTTTTCTCTGATTTTCTCTCTCTCTCTCTCTCTCTTTCTCTCTTTCTCTTTCCGGTTATTCCCTTTTGTGTCTTCTTGAAACATCTCGTGCGACGCGATGCATAATATTTTAATTGGAGAGAGGGCTCTGTTTAACTGTAAATAGGATTGATACTTAGGGAACACGTTTAATTATTATTACGTCGTGTCGCTGAAAAGCAATCGTAAACGAGGCTTCGACGAAAATTTTCATTTTTGTTCTACAAAGAAAAATATACTCTCAAAGAAAGAGAGAAGAGAAATCATGACGGAGGAAAATAAAAATGGAGGAAGGTTCGTACGTACAAACGAATCTTCCAAAATTACAACGAGAAGTTTGCGATCAAATCGAATTAAAAGATTTCTTTTAACGTTTGACCTTCGACTTCTTTCGTATCGACGAAGTTTGGTGTTTATCACGCGATTTTGTACAATATCAAACATTTTTAGAAATTTACGTATTTTAAAATTTTACGTATTTATATATATATATTTTTCTATAGCGATGAGTCATTTATTTGTCAGGACTTTAAATTCACTTTCACATCCAGTATGACTAATAATATTTTTCTGTTTGTGTCTATTTGTTATATATTGTTGGGTACATAACAAGTATGACTTATAGATGCATAGATTTCAATCTCGACCATACTTGCTATAAACCTTAAAAACATTCTGATATTTTTATTGAATCAAACCGATCATCGATCGTTCGTCGCTTTCATTGAAGTTAAGAATTGATTAATCAACTAAAAAAATTTCATATCTTTTCTCGTTAAATTATTTTCTCATGAGAATATTCGTAAAAGCAAAAAATAGTAAATAATATTGATAAATATACGGATAGAGTAGTTTTTTTTTTTTTTTTTTTAAATATTTAAGTACGAATGAAGCTTGGGAAAAAATAAGAAAAAAAGAAAGAAAGAGAGAGCGAATAAAATGAAAAGGAATTTTCATTGTCATGCTTTTATCTTTAAGTATTAAGGAAAGTAGCGATGCAAGGAGTTGTGAAAAGAAGATGAAAGATTTATTATTTCTTATAATTCATAATTTATGTAGATTCGTGAAAGAATCCGGATTCGAATCTTACGTTTTTTAAATTATTCAAGCCCTTTGTTGTTCTCGAATGTCTAATTGTTGACTTTTTAGAAACGAATGTGCACTCTCTAACAATATATTGTAAGAAATTTATAATGTTTTCTTTTTTTTTTTTTTTCATTCCATTTAATTAACATGTTAACCGGGAAAATGTTCGATTAGTGTACGTGGACGCGTAAAGGAATTTATTTCGATTAAAACTAATATGGCGCGTGTATGTATATGCGTGTGAATGTGGAGATAGGATATTTTTGATAAATTATTGCAATTATGAACCAAAGAATTTTGAAAAAAAAAATATATATATATATTGATAAGAATAAAAAGATAACATACAAATTATTTATTTATTATTTATTTATTATTAACGCGAAAGAGGAGAATTTTTGACGAAGCTTTATTTTAGGATATTTAGAAAAATTGTTTACTCATTCGTTTAAATCCTTATCTCTTTTCTCTACATTGACTGTGTACCGCGACAGACATGTTCTACCATTTATTTTAATTTACAAAAAGAACATTTTTCTTAAAGAATAATTTTCTTGAAGTCCAGGTAAGAAAGGGATTGTTCACGAAGTAGAGGTTCAGTTAATCCTATTTAATATTATTATATTTTTGGAGGTAATAAAAATTTTTACTTATTTTGTGTTAGACAATTTTTTTTTTCATATTGTCTATATTCTATTGAGCAGTTTACCTGAAGTTTTGTTCGAAAATATTTCATGGAATACATATAAACAATGTTGAAAACTCGACTTTGGCTTTAAAGTGAACTTTCTCTTTCGACAATTTATTTTTTTCTAATGGAAGATTTCTAAGGCGTATTCTTCTCTGACTTAAGAACATAACAGACCCGTCCAACGTAAACAATTTATTTATGTTACTTAAACAATTTATTTAATATTTCTTTCTAACAAGAAATAGAAAATTTCAAAATTCAGATTGAAACGTTAAATAAATAAAATAATTTTCAATTTATTCAAAAGGTTGTTAGTTTCAATATTTTTTTTATCAAATAGTTTCACTCTTATTCGATCATTATAGAATTACAAAAAAAAAAAAAGAAAAGAAAAGAAAACTTGTCTTTGGAACTCGTTTGAGATAGAAAAGAAAAAAGAAAGAACGAATTCATTGTTTATATACGAATATATATTGTTTATACAATTTTTTATAGCAATTTTTAAATTTGTATTAACAACATTTGTTTATGCAATTTTGTTACCATTGTTAACAAGTCCACCGATATAGACGAAATAGAAAGAAAATTCCGTAGGAAGATGGGGGTGAGATGGGAGTGGAAGGGATGAAGAAAAATATTAAAAATAGACGAGTGAGGAGGTAAACAAAGAAAAAGGATGAAGAAAGAGGAGAGTTTGAGCGCAACAGTTTGGCCGTATAAAATGTTTCCTTTGCCATTATTGTCTTCGATTCGTTTATATATATAGGTAATACACAAAAAGACGAAGGATCCAAAGAAAAATATTTTTAATTTAAGCGTCATGTACTTCGTTTCGAGTAATAAATCTAAGTCACTGTACGTTTGATTATCTGAATATTTTTTTCTAATATATACTTGCGAACAAAAAACATTAATCCCATGTTTTCTTTCAAAATTTATTTTCTGCGATTTTCTTCGGTCCATCCCTTCACCCAATTCAGGTAGATATTACAATAATAAGTTGTTTATGACTTTTCCCGATTTTAACACGTGAATTAACAAATCCTTTTCGGGAAATTCCTATCTTCGTTCTGATTGGTGGAAATTTTCACCAATCAGGTACTTTGTTAGCAACACTCTGCCAACAAGTTATTTGTTGGTCAATCGGTCAGTCAGTCTATCATCAGAAGTCCTAGCGAATAGTCGAATTTTGAAGATCGTAGTGAACAGTGAATAGAGAACAGTGAATAGTCTAATAGTCAATTAATATCAGATATAATAAATTTTCAAATCGATTAGTTAACATAGCCTCTACATTTTACATACATACGTATCATTTTCTCAGTGAATTTTTTTTGTTTTTTTTTTTCGTTTTTTTTCCTTTTCGCTTTTTTTCTTTGCATATAAAAAGTAACAAAAAAAAAAAATATATATATATATATAAAAAAATATAAAAAAAAGTATTTAAAAATCTAAAAACGTTCGGTTTTATCTCTAAACTATTTTTCTAAAAAATATTTGCAATATGAGTGGTGATCGTAAAATGAAAGCAGTAAGAAGACACGTTTGTCAGAAAAGGAAGGTCGAAGAGAGAATGCCTTGGCGCTTGGCTCTAATAACTGTTGGGAATGTAACGTAAGAAAATCAATTTATTACAATTTATTAAACAAAACAAAAACGATTGCGTTCTATATGAAATTTTATTTTTTATGTTTATGAAATCGTGTGAAAATTTTATATGAAAATTGTATGTTATATTTCAAGCCGATGAAATAAAACCGGGCGGTTTATGCAACTTTTATATTCTATTCTATTAAAATCGATATTATTTAAAAATTATTGAAGAATATTATTAAAAAGTTACTGAAATATTATTTAATAATTCAAAAGATTATATTATATTTCGCGTTTTCTTCCTACCGTGTTATACGTATGTAGTAGCGTCTCTAGACCGAGTACCGTGTTACAAAATGGTTGACTATAAAATGGCGGATGTTAGTAGTTCTTATATTTTAATCTTACAAATATAATCAATAGTGCGATCATATACGGGTACATATGATGATGATGATGATAATAATAATAATAATAATAATAATAATAATAATAATAATAATAATAATAATAATAATAATAATAATAATAATAATAATAAAGAGGTAATATATGATCGTATAGAATATTTATTCACAGTGCAATCGACTTCTGCGTGAGAATAGAAAAAAGAATATTTTAGGCTGCATAATAATTTGATAAATAATTCGTATTAAATAGTTCCGATTTCGACTTAGTTTTCCTTCGAGTGCCAGCAGTGCTTCTTGTTCGTTCCCGTGCATATACGTCTATATTATAAATTTATATTATATTATATTTTTTAAATATTAAATAATATAAAAATAATTTATTATATAATATTTTTTTAATATTATATGATATAAAAATAATTTATATTATGTAATATTAAAAAATTAATATATATTTTTATATATATTAATATGTATTAATATAATATTATTTTATAAATAAATATAATATATAATATATATATATATATATCTATACGTATCTAAAGAACATTTGATGAGCATGTGTGCACGTAGAAATGCGTGGATCGAAAAAGAAACGCTGGCTGGCCGCGTCGTGAGCGCGTCGAGAAGCTCGAGCATGAGGTACACTAGCAACGCGCGAGGGACGCGTATATACATATATACGTGCATATATACATACATATATATACATACATATATACATACATATATACATACATACATACATACATACATACATACATACATACATACATACATACATACATACATACATACATGCATACATGCATACATGCATACATGCATACATACATACATACATACATACATACATACATACATACATACATACATACATACATACATACATACATACATACATACATACATACATACATACATACATACATACATACATACATACATACATACATACATACATACATACATACATACATACATACATACATACATACATACATACATACATACGTGCATACGTGCATACGTGCATACGTGCATACGTGCATACGTGCATACATATATACATACGTGCATACGTGCATACGTGCATACATACATACATACATACATACATACGTGCATACATAAATACATAAATACATAAATACATACATACATACATACATACATACATACATACATACATACATACATACATACATACATACATACATACATATATATATATGCACGTATGTTGTGAGAGACGAACGAGTGCACTTAACTAGAAAACCTCGAGGCTCGTTTCTACAGCTCGTGCTACGTGAACAACGATATCCGTCCGATAAACTAACGTGTGCTGTTCCCTACGTACACGTTTAAACGTTACACTTATGTTACATATACGTGCTTGCACATATATACACTTATAGGAACATATATAAATGTATATTCGCATAATAATGCGTTCGAGCGTATAAAGGGAAAAAGAGAAAAAAAGAGAGAGGGGGAGGAGAGAGAGAGAGAGAGAGAGAGAGAGAAAGAAAGAAAGAGAGAAAAAGAGAGATAGCGACACGTCTACTAAAACGTATCATAGTAATCGAGTTTGTGTGCGCGCGTACATGTAACGATAACGCGATAGCGGATTTATAAATAGGAACGTCGACGTTGGTGGACATTTAGAGGGTGTCACGAGAGAGGGCTAAAGGCAAAGTGAGAGTGCGAGAGAGAGAAAGAGAATCACCGGTAGCAGTAACGGTAGTACTCATGCTCGTGGAACGAGCATTGTGTATTTTTGGAAAAGAAAAAAAAATGAAAACGAGAAAGAGGTAGTACGACTCTCTGTTTTCGTGACACCTCGTCGTAACTCTTTCGAACTTCTCTTTCTCTCTCTCTCTCTCTCTCTCTCTCTCTCTCTCTCTCTCTCTTCTTTCTTTCTATCTCTCTGTCTTTCTCTCTAGTATGAAATAAGTCGCTCGTTGGTATCATATCGCTCCTGGTTCCTCGATATTGTTACCGGCTACAAATTTATTGCGTACCTACTTCTTTGCAAATTATCATGTACGTTTTCGTGCTGCGAACGACAAAAAGATAAGAATTGAACTCATTTCGACGCGATTATCGTTCGATCCTACGTTTAATGTATCACGACGAGTAGTAAAAGTAATTAGCGAAATTATTTCTAGATAAAATTTTTGAGTTATTATTTCTCGTTAAGCTACTTCTTTTTCTTTCTTTCTTCTATCTTTTTTGTTTTTTCAAATTCGTGAGAGTAGAAGATAGGGTGGGAGAAATTAGAAACAACAAGCGGTCCGGTAAAATAGAAAGGATGTGTAAATATTGGAATAACTTTTGACCCGGCTTGCAAAAGTCCATCGTGCTTATTTACGTTATTATAATGGAGAGAAGATAAACATAATATGATACGATTAGATAGTTTATGTTTCAATTATCTACGTTTTCATTTACAGAAATATGTACGCGTATATGTATCTCGTATCGAGATTTTCGTTTGGTTTCTCTTCTTCCACTTTTTTTTATTTATTTATTTGTTTTTTTTTCTCTTTTTCTTTCTTTCTTTTTCTTTTTTAATAACTTCATTGGAGAAACGACCTCGTTTGAATTTACCGCCACGTGTCTTTATACATTTTGCAATATATTGAATACTTGCGCGTATATTAAATGAAATCCTTGAGTGGTGACGGAATTAATTGATAATCTCGCGATGACACGTGCCGAGAACTCGTTTGACTACCGGGAGATAAATTTACGGGAAGAAAAAAAAAATAATCGTTAATTAAATTGAAGAAGAAGATAAAGAAAAAAACCTTGTTAGAAATGTTTCGAAAATATTTAAAATTCGTAAATATCTGTAAAATTCGTAGAAGTTTTATATTAACAAAGTTAATATAAAGTAAAATATTTTTTTTTCTTTTTTCGAGGGAAATATAGGAGCGATATGAGAACGAGCTTGAAAGTTTTTTCGGAAGATCAGCGCGAAATTCAAAATTTTAAACGAAACGAACGAGATAAGAGATGAAGTCGAGCCATGATTATTCGGGTTCTTTTCGTGAATGTCTATTTCGGTCGACAGGAAAGAAGACTCTCTCTCTCTCTCTCTCTCTCTCTCTCTCTCTCTCTCTTTTTCTCCTTCTTTCTCTTTCTTTCGTTCTTTCTTTCGTTCTTTCTTTCTTTCTCTTTCTCTTGGTAAATCAATGTAGGAAATTTCACACGAAAGAGGAAACTCGTGAGGTTCAGGGCGGTGGCCTCGTTCCTGTCTATCCACGTTATAAGAAGAGATCGTTCTCTCCCTGCCTTCGTAGGAAGCGGAATCGTCGAGTAGTAACGGTTGAGAACTAGAGATATAGAGAAAGAAAGATAGAAAGAGACAGAGAGGAAGAAGTCGAAAGGTAGGGGAAACTACACTCTTATCTGGGGCAATGGAACGTAGTCTCCTGTTTTGTTCCTCTTTCGACTTCCATCGATCGACGAAACGTCGTTCGAACGTTAACAAAAATTCTTTTATCTTCTAACTCGATTATTTTTTAAATAAATACATATATGTATTTATTTATTTATTTATTTATTTATTTTAATTAATGATTTATTCAGTGAGAGTAAATTGGAAACCACTTGGGCGGGTGTAAATCGAATCTATTGAATTTAACGTTCTTTGATGATAATTGATTTTAAGCTTTCTCAAGGTCATCGTTCTCCTTAATGGCGGTTGTCGATTGGCGCGCTTTTCAAAGAGAATTTAATTGGTATCGTTGCCGTGGTCGTCGCTGTAGTCGCTTTTCGTCATTGCCGTTGCCGTTGCCGTTGCCGTTGTCGTTGTCGTTGTACTCGCGCGAGCCGAAGATAAAAATAATCTACTGACTAAGATCTAGGTTTTGGTGGCTATTATTAACCACTGTACTCTTCTCGCTTCGGTGCACGACAAAAAGAAATGTGCGTTGAGTATGCACCGTAAAACTAAATACACGCGACTGATTCTCTTCGCCCGTTTAAACGCATTTTATTTGTTCACTGAATAGAGAAGGAGAAAGAGAGTAGATAGATAGATAGATAGATAGATAGATAGATAGATAAATAGATAAATAGATAGATAAATAGATAGATAAATAGAGAAAGAAAGAAAGAAAAAAACAAAGGAAAAAATATAGAAAGAAAGAGAAATAGATAAAGACAAAATTATCATTTCTTAGACGATAACTCGCTTTTGACCAGCCTCGTCCAGGCTGATATATTTATCTCTAACTGGGTATTTTACAGGCCAGCTTTTCGTACATTGTTAACTTGTTGATGGTCGTTTTAACGGCAACGCTATCGTTTACAGAGTTTGAATTTGAATGAGGACGCCCAAAGTGCGCGTCCCATCATTTTGTCCTATCTCCGTCTTTTTTCCCTCTACTTGCTCATTTTCTTTAGAATCGAGACGATCCTCCTGACATCTACGAAGAATTTGTCGCACTGTATTTACTTGGCCAAGCGCGCTCTTTCCACGAACGTTATCACTCTCACACAAAAGTATTAACGATTTCTTTCCACGATCTCTACCTCGGATTACTTAAAGATTTCATTTTTGGCTCAATGCTCCCTCCTTTTTCATTAATTTTTTCAACGTTCTATTTTTTGTCTTATTTTTTTTTTTTTTTTTTTACCATAAACGATATCGATATCGAACGATCGAACGACGATCTATACCTGAGAATAAGAACCTGAGCGCTTTCGTTTGGTCCTTAATTTCATTATACTATTTTTATAGTTTTTTTCTCTTCGTTTTCTTCTTCAGAAAGACAAAGAAAGAAAGATGTAGCGAGAGAGTTCGGGTGGTGGGGGTAGGTTTAGGGGGAGGGGCAAGGCGCGGTACTGTGTCGTAGGTCAGGGCAGCTGGTCACCGGACTCCGTTCGATTGTCACCGACAGATTGAGTCGAATGGCGGAGAAAGAGAGAGAGAGAGAGAACTCTTCGGGATTTCCCCGACATACCAATTTAGCGAGAACCGATCGACGACTCGATGGCGTCCGGCTGACCGAGCAATAATTTTCATGGACGTTGTTGTTTCGTCTCGTTCACTTTATTACGTTGGTATACATTTAGGTTCTTGCATCGTTCCTCGAACTTTCGATCGCGAAATTATCTAGAAACCGACGAAACGAAACGACGAACAAACATTAATTATACGTCTTGAAAAATTTTCTCCAAATTTCCATGATGAATTTTTTATCGACAAGCTTTTGACGATAAGAATTTCTCTCCTTAAGAGTTTGTCATTGATCGACGTAAAGAGAATAAGTATCGGTTGTTTCGTTGACATATTGTTTTATATAGATACACCAATGATATTGATTACAATCGTGTGGACATATATACACACGCATATAATATATATACATATATATACACATATGTATACACACACATACTACTGATCTTCAATATAGAAGTAATTAATCGTCGTGTCATTAATTTTACACGATGTCGCTCCTCGAAATTATATTATTATTATTCTTCGAATGAAAGATACGTGATAACTAGTGGTAGGGTAGATGTGTAAGTAGATAGATAAGACCGAACGATTCGCCACCATCGATAAGACGAATGAATACTTGGAGAAGTCGCACAGTTAAGATGAACGAAGTTGAAACGACTTTGCGCGTAGAGACTAAAAAGAAAGAGTTGCAGAATGAGACGAGGGGGTCGGGGGGGGGGGTGGGAGAGGAGTGGCGAACGGTCGGTGGGGAACTCGAGTACGGTTTTTTAGCGGCAATAGCAGCAACAGTAGAGAAGGCAGAGTTAGACCGTGTGTCGAATGTAGGAGAATGCGGAGGAGGAGGAGGAGGAGGAGGAGGAGTACGACGACAACGACGACAACGA
>NC_057689.1:4272759-4280259 GCF_014466175.1 Vespula pensylvanica | reverse complement strand
TCATTTATGTATATATATACACATACATTAGATGTACAGTCAACAGTTTAACGGTCGTTCGTCGAGATGTACATACGTACCTACCTACCTATCTACGTACGTACGAACGTACGTATGTACGTACGTATATATGTGGTTATATACGTGTCCTTCCTATCGTCTCACGATGCCAACATTCTTTCTTGTTTACTTTAACAACGAACGACCGTTACTCATTAGGATCATCGTTATTATCTAGAACGCGTAGCACGCACAAAGTCGCATTTGAATCTCTAATCTTCGTCCTTCTCCTCTTGGATACTCTATTGATTCGGATCGACCAGAGCGTGTCCGATAACAGAATAACAGTGTCGTTTTATCAACCGACGACAGAGCTACGTGTAATATTGCGTCTCTTAATAAAACTTCGAAGAATATCTTTATATACGTTTATCGTTAACACGTCGAGAGTAATTTTAAAAACATTTATAAGAGTATTCTCCAAGTAGATAATACAAATTGCAGTTCTCAAGTGTTGTATATATATGTGTGTATATGTACATCTTCGTTTTGAAGAATATTAAAGAATACGATATAGAGTTTCCACGTATATACGTATATATATATATATATATATATATGATTTATTTCATAGAGAAAGCGTTTAGAAAAAAGATATTCGTAAGGAGAGATTTGACGTTTGAATTATTATTCGACAAAGATAAAAAGAGAATTAGAAATAATCAATGGAGGACTGTGAAAGACAAAAAACGAGAAAGAAGGTATAATTCCGTGGAAAAACGAAAGAACTAGGAAAAATAATTTTCTTGGAAACTTCCACTGGAAATGTATATATTTCTTCGTTGGAACACGTGCCGCCATGTTGTTTTTTCCTTGGGCGACAAATCACGATGAACGCAGACAAGCATACAGGCAAGCTTAATGTGTCTAATAACGATAATAATAATAATACTCTCTCGTTTCTTATCTCGCAACTTTTTCTCTTTCTTTTCGTGTTATTATTGTATATATCTCTTCTTAGCGCGCGTAATCGTGACGCGTGTTTTGTAAAGGGACGCGGGTTTGGATCGTAGTGGTCATGGCGGCTCGTGATCGTCACCGTTTCGTAGACTTTCGAGCGCGCGTGCTTTTGCTTTTGTGCCAAGCGTGATTCACTCGTCTTTTACTCTCCTCTCCTCGTCTCACCGTCACAATGTCGTGACAACGGCACTCTTGGAACACCACTGTTCCCATCGTAAGCATTTTTCTTCCTCTTTGTTTCCACTTGTTTTCTCTCTTTCTCTTTTAATTTACTTATTTACTTAATTATTTATTTATTTATTTATTTATTTTATTGAACGTGGAATGAAGAGAGAGAAAGTGAGTTCGATGCTCGGACAAGTAAGAACTAAAGTACGATTCTATCTTCTCGTCGTCCTCTCCGTTGTTTTCTACGAACGAAATTATCCGTGGTTTAAAAAGGAGTAAAACGAAACGAGAAAAAGTAAGAAGTAGAAGAAAAAGAAAAGAACGCAAATACGTGAAATTTAAGAGCTGTCCTTTTCTCCTTTATTGTTATTTTCTATTGTCGAGAAAAGGAGCGTTTAAATTTAAAGTTAGGAGTATGCTAACGTTGTTTTTCGTCTTGTTCGTCCTTTTCAAGGAGAAGAAGAAGGAAAGAGATTATTATCGATTTTATTATTTGTACGATCGCGTTCGTGTCGGTTAGCCGGCAGGAATCGTTTATGGTGAAGACGTTAACCGATGACGTCACGCGAGAGTTCCGACCGAGGTCAAAAGGGTAGTCTTCTTCGACGAAGGCAAAGAGAGAGAGAGAGAGAGAAAGAGAGAGAAAAAGAGAGAAGGAGACTTTATACGTATATACACCTTTCACATTAAAATCATTCCTGTTGTAAATTACGAATTGGTCGTCCTTCTTGTCGTCATTGGCAATCGACTCTTCTCTTCTTTTCTCCGTTCTAATGCGCTAACTTTGTATTACGTAACTGACAGAGAGCGTTTATTACGGAAGAGACTACTCGTTTTCCTTTTAAAAATGGCCGAAGACCAGCACGAGTTAGAAGAGCATAGAGGACACGATTAAAAAACATCGAGCACTTCTTTCAAGTAGCCACTAATTTATTCTTCTCTTTATTTTGTTTTTTGTATATTTGTGTATTTCTTAGTTAATTTAATTAATTTGTTTGTTTGTGTTTCTCTCTCTCTCTCTCTCTCTCTCTCTCTCTCTCTCTCTCTCTCTCTCTCTCTCTCTCTCTCTTTCTCTCTCTTTTTCTTTTAGATCGTATTTACGTCGAAATTAATTTTATTACGGCCCAACGTAAGGCAACGATTCGTAATTTGTTTCTTTTTTTTTTGCGTATCGAGATGATATTTTGAAAATAATGATTTCGAGTCGAACACACGTAAAAATAATTATTGATACTTTTTAGAAATTAATTGATATGTTCCTCGTTGTGTTAGTTAGTAACTCATCGATATTCAACGATCTATTCTATCCGACTATTTTCGTGAGATACTCGAAAATATAGTATTACCTGTCGAAAATGTATACTGTGAATTAATTTTAAGTGCAATAATTTTTTTATCGTACACGTAAAAATAATCGTCGTTCCTTTTCTTTTCTTTTCCCTCTCTCTCTTTTTTTTTTTTTTTAGAAAACAGAAAAACAAGTTCAGCTGATTCATTCCGTTTAATAGCGAGCAATTTACTTGTAACTATACTTTATTTAAAAATTATCGTTTCTCTCTCTCTTTCTCTCTCGTTTTTTCTTTTTTATTTTTCTTTTTGTTTTTCTTTTTTGAGTACTCAACAAACAGTAATTGTCTTTCGCGTTACGATAGAGCTTCGTACCAATTCGAGGATTTAACGAGATCGGTCTGGAGTATCATCGTGCGTGCTCGATCGTTAATTAAAAAGAAAACGTTCCCGATCAAGCCACACGTGTATTCACAAATGCACGTACGTGTATACACTCGGTATTTTTTTATCGAAGAGAAATCAGCGGCGAAAACTATATATATATATATATATATATATATATATAAAAAAGGAAAAAGAAAAAAAAACGAACAACGTGTTTTCCCCCAGTTTCCTTCTTACGAGTTTATGTACGTATTTGGAAAATGGAGGAAAGTGAAAGAAAGAAAGAAAGAAAGAAAGAAAGAAAGAAAGAAAAAAAGAGAAAAAAGAAGAAGAAAAAGAAAAACGCAACGTCGTTAAAAATTAATGTGCTATTCATTCTCGTATCGATACGCGCTACAAGACAACACCTCGACTCTCTTTCGAGAGGGAACTTTCTCTCGCGAGATCTGACCAACGCGTGTATAGATCTCATAACAATTAGATTATTATTATTATTTACCGCGATGATCACATAGAAATTTTTCAACTATCCAAAGTAGAATATTTTATAAAAAAAAAAAAAAAAAAAAAAAAAAAGATGCGAGCCATTTAATGTCAGAGAACGTACGGTGTAGCACGTGTTTTTGTCCCGTTTTTCCGTTTTACATTTAATCGTGACCTAAATACTACAGGAAGAACGAAGGAGATAGAGAATAAGAGAGAAAGAGATAGTGAAAATTAGAAGGGAAGGAGTAAATAATAAGAATGTAATAATTATTTGTCTGGGATAAGGCAGCGCTGATAACGTGGCCAGATAACAAGCTCAACCGAGTGATAACGAAAACCTCTACCGTCTTATTTTATCTTAGTAAGCGTAAGAAATAGAAAAAAGAGGAAAAAAGATGGTAAGAGATAGATAGAGAAAGAAAGAAAGGAAGGAAGGAAGGAAGAAAAAAAAATAAAAACAGTATAACCATTGTTTTTAATATTATTTCAATCTAAAACTATTTTCAACGTAACTAACAACTATCGAGAAGGGTATAAACAAAGAAAGAAGGGATACTATTTTCAAGTAATTAATGTGCGCTCTCGAGCAATTTTATCGTCTCTCATTCTCTCTTTCTCACTCTAAGGATGGATTATACGCTCTATGACCTTCTCCCTCGAAGCGTCGATTAAAATTGCACGTAATTTCTGCTTAGCCATGCCCCGTTCGTGCCACTTATTAACTTTACTCATCGTACCGTGCTCGTAAACTCTTACGCAACTTTGCAGATACTTCTTCTTTTTCGATACTTGTTCGTATACCTCTATCTTTCTCTCTCTTTCTCTCACTCTCTTTTCTCATTTTCTTTCCTTCCCTACTCGCACGGACGTTTTAGCTGCATAAGAAAAAGCGATGATGCGTGTAACGTCTACGTAAATTTAGTGCAGCTGCGAGCACTTCGCTTTAGGCATCGCTTTCTAACATTCTCGTTCAGTGAAATAAGAAGGGTGGTCGAGGGTGGGTAATGCGGGGAAAGGTTATTTCCCGATAACATTGTGTCTGCTCGTTAGGGTATATCTCCCTTTCGGTAAGAAACTACCGTCATAACTTCTCTTTCTCTCTCTCTCTCTCTTTCTCTCTTCATCTCTCTCTTTTTCATTCCCTCTATTTCTCTCTCTTTCTCTCTCCTTTGCTGTAGTGGCCGAGTGAACTTATTAATCTTGAGCAGACGCCTTAGCAATGGCCGGATCGGTGCCAGACTTTCGAATATATTGCGTACATCTGGACTGCATTTGATTTCGAGTGCGGATCTGCCGTCACTTTAAAGACGAAGCAGAAGCAGAAGAGAAAGAGAGAAAGAGAGAAAGAGAGAAAGAGAGAACGTTAGAAGTAGCTGGGATTCGATCTTGGCTAGATTATATACATATTTAATTACCCCGACATTGACGAATTTCCAAAGGAATCAATTACGTTTTCAATTACCTTTTCAATTACCTATTGGAAAATGCGACTCGAACGTGAATGTTAAATATTATATATATATATTTCCACGTACGTATTTTACGAAGTTTAAAGAAACGCATTTGTTCAAATTTACTTAAGCTTTCTCTTTCCAAAAATATCGTGGCGATAATTAATGGAATCGTTTAGGTTTAATCTTTGCACGTCTCCTCGTATTTCGTATATCTTTTAAAGATAAATAAAAATGGCTAACTATCGGCTGAACGAAGATCCTTCTCTCCCTCTCTATCTCTCTATCTATCTATCTATCTATCTATCTATCTATTTATCTATCTATCTATCTATCTATCTATTTATTTCTCTCTCTCTCTCTCTCTTTCTCCATCTCGTTTATTTATTCGTTTCATTTAAGTATACATTGTCATTCCTAGTCACGTTGACGAGTACGTATAACGAGTACCCCAGAGACGACACAGTTTCGTGCTTTTTCTACTCGGCACGATTAAACGACTTACGTAACTGTTATCGGCGACGTTTAGACCGTAACTCGACTATAGCGAGCGTGCGTGCATGTATATCTCTTCGATTTAGCGTGGCTGACGCAGCTAAAAGGCGTACTGATTCGTTGCCGTTAGTTCAATATACATATATAAAGAGAGAGAGAGAGAGAGAGAGAGAGAAAAAGAGAGAGAGAGAGAGAGAGAGAGAGAGAGAGAGTAAAGCAGATGTTCAATGTTAAAGAAGAAACGCAGAAGTGAACGATAGAGTTTGGACAAATTTTCGAGCATCCTTGAACTTTGACCGACGAACGTTTTTCTTATTCTATCTATATAATATAATATTTTTATACTTGCTACCTGCGTTCCTTTTTTTATTTTTATTATTTTTTTCTTTATATATATATATATGTGTGTGTGTGTATTTCTTTTTTTATTTTTGTCTTTCTTCTTCTTTTTCTTTTTCATCTTCCTCTTCTTTACGTTCGCCACGTGTGCAAATATCCAAATCGTTTGACGATATTTCGTAAGAATTTATGATTTATTAGGATCAACTCTTTGGAATAATGTTGTTTTCTATAAAGTGGAAATTCGAGTTCTTGCGTAACGATAGTCGAACATTGTTACTAACACTAATACCATTACTACTACTAAATACTACGGTATCATCTTATATATGTATTTTCTTGTTTATTCGGAGTTGCTGTTTACGAGTCGGGGTACCAGTTTACAGAGATTATAGGCGAAGTTAGAGAGGAATATTCGAAAGTTATGCGCGTTCGATAAGACGTAAGGAGGAGATCAACGTTATCGTTGGATCCAGAGGGCACCGGTACCGCAGTTGTTCGTTTGCTTACTCGTTCACTTGCACGTTTCGTTCAATGGAATAGTAACGAATGATGATTCATCTTGTTCTAATCGAAAATTCACTATTCCTCGTCGGACTATTTCGGAAACTATTCGTAACGCTAGCAAACTGGAATCGTGGTCGAATCGTTGGCTCAGCATCTAATTTCGTCTCGCGGAATTTAATTTGAAGATTCTTTGCCGTTGTGTTGTTTTATTTTTACTTCTCTCTCTCTCTCTCTCTCTCTCTCTCTCTCTCTCTCTCTCTCTCTCTCTCTCTCTCTCTCTCTTTTATTTGATTGTTTTTTTATTCGATGTTGATATGTATATATGTATATGTATTTATATATGTATATATGTTCCTTTCGACTTTAAACGGAGTATGTATATTTCTCTCTTTAACTACGCAGATACTACCTGCGTTCAAGGAGAATTAACGTAAACGCGTGCGCGTTGTGCTTTTCGAAGGTCGTCGTACCACCTCGTCCACCTCTTTAAAACGATGTCAGTGTGTCAGTGTCAATGAAACCGAGTCATCGGGTTTCTCGATCGTGATTCAGCTGTAGTATGTCGACTCCTATAGGAAATTCCGTGCTACGATTGAAAAAGAAAGTGCTTCGAACGCTTTATTAATTCTTTTCTACTCTTTTCTCCCTTTTTTCATTTTTTTTTCCTTTTTATTCTTTTATTTCTTTTTTTATCGTTATTACGATTACATAAGAAGACGTTCTATTTCTTTTTCCTTTCTCTCTCTTTTCTTTTTTCCTTTTTCTATTTTTTTCCTCCTTAAAAAAGGAAGAGAAAATAAACTCGTGGAAAGATGAATCGTATCAATTTCCTACAAAATTAATTCTAAAACATTCGTTGAAACTACGATTATTCTAAACGGCGATTAGAATCGTTGGTTTAGCTCAAAAAAGAAAAAAAAAAGAAAAAGGGAAGAAAAAGCGAGAAAAGCTGACGCTGTGACGCACAAGAGGAAGATAAGGAGAGAAACAGAAAGACAGACGAAGATAGTTAGATAGCTAGATAGCTAGCTAGATAGTTAGACAGAGAAAGAGAGAAAAAGAAAGAGAAAGAGAGATAGAAGAGGCCGTCGTATCGTTGGGAATTCGCAAGCGCGCAATCCGGCGTTTAGCCTTCACAAGCTCAAAATAAACGCGACAAGTCATTCGTATAGAGTCGCTCTTTTGCACACAGAATAGCTTACGTTTACACAGACACATACAGACTGAGAATGAGAGAGAGAGAGAGAGAGAGAGATATTTCGTAGAGATACACACGTTAGAACGGTTCGTCGTTCTTGTCTCTGTACTCTTCCTTCTTCGTCGATCACAGTTTCTCCCACCCTCTGTCTGTCTGTTTGTC
>NC_057689.1:4257759-4267759 GCF_014466175.1 Vespula pensylvanica | reverse complement strand
TCTCTCTCTCTCTCTCTCCTCCCTATCCCTCCCACTTTTTCGCTTTCAATTTCATCGTGATAGTTTCTTAACTATTAACAAATATCCATCTATATTGAAATACGTAAAATCGGATGATTCGCATGCCGTCACGATTTTCTCGGAATCGAGCCAATTCCCAACCGATGCTCGCACCCAGTTTTCTTGGACGAGAAGAAGAAAATTTGTTAGGAATTCCAAGCTTCTGTAGCTCGTAACTCGCGAATTTCAATAAACCTCGGGCAGAATCGTCGTCTGGTAGTTTTCTCCGCTCGGTAAACGTAATCGGCTCGACACCATCTTCTTCCTTACCGGAAACGTTACTAAACAGGTGTTCAAGAGAGCCAGCTGCAGCTGCTTCTCGAGCTATCCTTCACAACGAGATCTTTTCTTTTTATTTTCTCTTTCATCTTTTCATTCTTCGTTCACATTCTCATCCCGAGTTTCCCGAAAAACGCCCACGTTATTTCCTTCGAACTAATCTGAAAAGAGCTATGCGTATAATTCGATTTAATATTAATAACGTGTATCGATCGAATGTGATCGGATTTTGTCGAATATCGAGTATGTATTCGAGAGGAAAAGTATTTGTGAATGAAATGTACACGGACGCACATGTATACAGACGTGATCGATCGTATTGTCAAATAAAAACTATCTACACGTGTAAAGTATAAAAGTTGTGTTTATTGCGAACATAACGTTTTTAAATGGATAATACAAGAGAAAGAGAGTTCGTTTACACGGTACTCCCGAGGTATTCGGGAGAGAGACCACTTTTTGTATGGTCGATGAAGAAGTAAAAGGTTCGGTTAATGGATTCGGACGAACGACTGACCGGAGATGGAATTTTATCTTTTCAGCCTGGAGCGGGACCGACTGCGTGAACGGGAGAGACAGGCCCGGGCCGCGATGTCGGTTCAGGCAGAACAAGCGGCTGCGGGAGGAAGTTCTGATCCGAGACACCATCACCATAGCCATCATAGTCACGCTCACCACCACGCTAACGCTCACAGTAGTGCATCGCTTTTCCGTGCTCCTGTAAAGGTAAGTCTCTTTCATGTATTTTCTTTTCTCTTTTCTTTTTTTTTCCTTTTCTTTTCTCCCCTTCCCTTTCTCTTCTTTTCTTTTCTTCTTTTTTCTTTTTTTTTTTCGAAATTTGTATCGAACTTTCCACAACACACGAGTCTCTCTTCTCTTCATCCTCCACTATCACTACTAGTACTATTACTACCACCACCACCACCACCACCACCATCACCACCACCATCACCATCACCACCACCACCACCATTACCTTCTCTAACCCTCGAGTGTCTCGTTTATCGCGAGAAAAGTGATTTAGTTGTGCATCGTAATCGATATTAGCGATATTACGCGGTCACGTCGTTAATACACGGCTAATCTCTCCACGTCGTTGGAATTAGGTTATACGCCATGGCCATTTCTGCACCGGCGAATTTGATTATCGATCGAGAGAATCCATCGAGCCTTATCGTTTAGTACGCTCAACCGCGATATTGCGTCGGGATATATCCGTTGGAAAGTGTGACGGGTCTATGTTAATAAAGAAAATTTAATGAGAAATAAAGAGAAAGAGAGAAAGGATGTAGAAATAAATTCTAAAAGATGTTTGTTAAATAGGACAATATCTTGCTTTTTCTTTTTCTCTATCTTTCTCTCTCTCTCTCTCTCTTTCTTTTTCTCATTTAAAGCGATTAAAGACGCGTTCTATTTTCGAAGAAGATTATAAAATCATGAACGAACAGTTGGCGACTTGGTAAGAGATAATCTTTATCGACAACCGACTCTCTTTTCACTCGTCACCTTTATATGAAGTACATTCGCTCTTAATGGATGGTCTCTCTCCGATGTCATTTTGCTTTTCGTAGCTTTTGATTTTGGTGTCGAAGTAAAGATTGCCATCGAGAAGAGAGGAAAAAGAAAAGAGAGAGATAAAGATGATTTAATAATAAGTGTCTTGTACGTTCACTTTACGATTCTTCACGAGAAAAAATCTTTATCGTTAATCCTTACGACTTTGTCCATCTAACTAAATCCTAAAGTCCGAGAACAACTAAAACGTACGATAAATCAAATGGAAAATTTGTAATATATATATATATATATTACAAATATTACATATAAACATATTACACACATACATACATACATATATATAATGGGATGAGATAAAGAAAAGAAAAGAAAAGACAAAAAAAGACATTACGAAAATGAGATAATGCGTATAGATTATTGTTAAATATTTTTCGATCGTTCTGATCCATTAAGAAATCACATTGCTATTAATCCATGCAGCTTGAAAAAGGGTTGTTGCAGAAGAAACGTCGTTTAAAAGCGAACTCGTCTGCTTCACGATTTTAATCGTACGTTAAAAGAGCCACGTGCTCTTTTCCTCCTCCACCACCACCACCTCCTCCTCCTCCTCCTCCTCCTCCTTCTTCACATTTTCGTCTCTTCATTTAGACTTCCCTCGACGTTTCTACGTAACCAAAGTGGAAACACTTGGAGTTGGTCGGCAGGCTCCTTAGGGTCTACCGATTTCAATCCCGAATTCGTCGACAAGCGCGAAAGTACCACGCCAGCAGCTGTTTTAAGGGTCTACGAAGAAACCCCATACGACCATTACGGTGATGGTAAAGGACCCGTTGGCCCGCTACTATTGCTCGTAAACATCATCCTCCATCGTCTTTCTCCGCACATTCCTTCTCTTTCTGTCTGTATCTCTTCCTCTCACTCCTCTTTCGCTTCATCCTTGAGTCGAGACGAAAATAGAAGTTCGAAAATTCTTCTTGTAAGGAAGAAAGTCGTCGGAAGAAACGACCTATCGTATTCGATTTAAGTTTTATTAAAATTGAAAGTCTATCTACGCTAAGATCGAACCTCGACCTCGACGATTTATATAGTATTTATACTCGAATACATTTTATGTGTCTATGCATGCTTGCATTGAGTTAATACTGATCACGTTTAGATAATGTCATTCAATATTTCCTTTCTCTCTCTCTCTCTCTCTTTCGTTTTTTCTTTCTTCCTTTTTATATCTGTTATTTACTTCGACCCACTCGAGCGATAATTTTAAGTGACAATATAAATCTAAATTGCAAACTTAACGCAGATAGTAGGTATTAACCAGATAAGGTCAAATTTATGCTTGACATATATAATCATTATTTATAAATTACGTGGCATTATTTTTCATTTCTACGATGACGACAAAGACAATGACGAAGAGGATAACGATGACGACAACGATGACGATGACGACGATGACGAAGATGTGCGAATGACCTTTCGAATATTGCCATTGACTTTTTCACGTGTTCAACAGGTGCTTCTCTCGACTTTTAAACTTTCCTAATAACCGTTTTATGGGCCGGCTCTGCTCGGCATCGTTCGATAACGAGTGCGAAGAATTTTCGCGGCGGAACGTGGACGACTCCGGTAATCCAGTCTACATTTTTTTTTTTTTTATTCTCTCGAGAAAAATTCCATTTTATCGATCCTCCACTTCTTTTCGTTTTATTCTTATTTACCTGCGTACGCACGTACCGGTGTATCAATTTCGAAAAAGAAAAGGAAAAAAAAATCCATTCACTTTGTTTTCTTTTTTTTTTTTTCTTTTCTTCTTCTTCTTCTTTCCAACTCTGAGACGCGTTTCATTTCAAAAATGAAATTTATACGTTCGAGGGAAAAAAAAAGAAAGAGAAACGAGAGAATCGCGAGTTTGTTTAAATCGCCCTTGAATGTATGCAGGTATAATATCAATTAGCCTTTAATGGACTAGTTTATTTGAAATTAGATTGAATCGACGAATTAGCTTCTAAATCTACTCGGATTTATCGAAAGTATTATACGCTGTTGACGATATATTGTTGTTGCAGTTTATACACTCGGATATTTCAAATTTTCGTTTGTGGGTAGATATAGATTTGATCTATTACATACATGAGAGATATGTATGTAGATTTTATAGATCGAATGTATGCTCTCTTTCTCTCTCTCTCTCTCTCTCTCTCCCCTCCCCCCCCTCTCTCTCTCTTTACACATACATACACACATTTATATAATATATGTTACAAATCGTCAGAAAGAAATTGGGAGGAAAAAGGATGACTTAAAGAATTCTGAAAATGGTTGAATTTCCGAGAGCTTGGCAGCATCTTTTTCTTTCTCTTTCTCTTTCTTTTTCAAGGTAGATTCGAAATCAAATATACGGAGAAACGGTGTCGCGATAGGGCAGAGCAGAGTAGGGATGTGAGAGTGGAGTCTAGAGGGTAGAGAGAGGATAGAAAAACGAGAATAAAAAGACCAAGTTAAAGAATAAGAGAAAACGGAGAAAGTATAAGAAGAAAAGAAGGAATTGCAGTCTCGCTTTTTCTCTCTTCTCTCTTCTCTCTTCTCTCTTCTCTCTCTCTCTAGGTTCTCTCGTTTCGGCTTCTCGGCGTCTATCGACTTTACGAGGCGCGCTTATACGTGACGCGAAGGCAGAAATGGAAAAACGGATTCCGGAAGGTTTTTCCGCATCCCACCAATATTTCCTACAAGCACTGACTCGCATACACATTTTCCTTTTCCTACGAAAGAATTGGACCGATCGTCGTTGCCTAACAATGTGTCTCGTTTTATTTTTATATATATATATATATATTATGAATTTATTTCATAGTTTATCATTTATATATCTTGTTCGCTATATTTAATAATTTCTTGACTATTCATCGTAATATCTTTTTACCGCTTTATTTCGCGTAACATCGAGATATATAGATACGATGTAATACGAACACAAGTTCGTCATTTTTCACTTTATTCTTTGCAAATTTTTTTACAGTGTAACTTGTTTCTTCCTTTCTTTTTTTCTTTCTTTCCTTCCTTCTCTCTCTCTTTCTACACACACACACATATACACATTTTTTTCTCACCCTCTTTCTCTCTCTCTCTCTTTCTCTTTCTCATTGAAAATGCAGACGTATGCCCGACTAAGTTGGAAGCCGCGGGGACAGCTCGTGCGTATAATCATAGGAACGACACATAACGAACAAGGTCTTGAGCTCCTTCGTTCCGTATACACGGACTACACGCGTCGCTCGTTGCTTCTCATTCGCGTATATACTTACATACATACCTCCATACACGACGGTGTGCGGTTGCTACGGGGCATATCGGTAGAATCATCTCGTCTCGTTCTCTCTCCCTCTCCCTCTTTCTCTCCTTCTCTCTATCCCTCTCTTTTGCTCTTTCGGTCTCTTATATGCATGCATGCACGCACGCACGCACGCACGCACGCACGCGCTCATCCTCAGTGTACCTCAGCTCCCTTTAAATCACAACTTTTCGCCATGCCTCTTGCGCTACATGGAAATGCAAATGCGAGCCGTTAATCTCGGTAATAAATACATGCGGCTTTCTCTCTCTCTTTCTCTATCTCTTTCTCTCTCTTTATTTCTTTCTCTCTCAAGTTGAACTCGCCTTCACTCGAGTATCCTCGGCTCTCCTTATCCATTTCTGCATTTCCATCGATGTTTCCCCGTTGCACGTCGAACTTCTCTCGAGAAATGAAGATGATCTTTCTTTTCCCATCTACTCTTTTCCCTTTCAGATTTCTTTTGCTTTCCTTCACCGAAGCTCTTTTCTTTTCTCGAGACATACTTAGTTAGCCTCTATTTTTACTCGTCCAATGTACTCGATTGACGTCTTTCTTCTCTCGCGAATTCGAAACTTATAAATATAGTCAAATCCATTTCCTTTTCTTCTTCTTCTTCTTCTTCATCATCATCTTTTTCTACTTTTTTTTTCATCTTCTTGCTTTTCCTTTTTCTTTCTATTTTGTCTATGGGAGAAGGAAATCTTTTCGGTGAAATATATTTCCCTATAATGTAGAAAGAAAGGAACAGAAGGGAGGAAGAGAGAGAGAGAGAGAGAGAGAGAGAGAGAGAGAGAGAGAGAAAGATAGGGAGATGGTGAAAGAGATTTCGAAGTCCCTTACAAATTCGATAAAACGACGGTTCCCCACTCTTACGCTTATTACCAAGTTATTTTGGTCTCACGTAGTAGGTCACAGTTGTCGGATCGTTATTTCTCTCCTGGAGGATTATACATATATACATGCGTAGCATCCGTGCGTATATACGTACATACTTAAGATGATAGGTCGATAAATTAATCGGAAGTAACACTTAATATCCTAATTTTCCTTAAATCGTGTCTAATATATCGCGAGACTTTTATTTCTTTTTTCTTCTTTTTCTTTCTTTCTTTGTGTGTGTGTGTGTGCCTGTTTTTTTTTAAAACTTGACGAAAATTAAATATTAATCCGATACGTCGAATTAAAATTGTGTTTCGAATATTCGTTATGTTTCGTATATGTCTATCTGGATATTTTAATTCCTCAAAAATGTTATAATTAATTGGCATCGTTCGTTGTTTTAAATGGAGTAAACGTGTTAAGGATATCCATCGAGAATCGAATAAAGTTTATACGTATTGCTCTTCTTTGTTATATCGAGTAGATGGAGAAACCATTCCATAGTAAGCCATAAATTTGCCGTTAAACGTGCCGGAATCGAGTCCTGGCAGAAAAACGCGTTGCCACACGGAAAAACACATATTGGACATATCCTACGCTTTTCCTTCGTAGAAAGGATGCTCTCTCATCGTATCCTGTCGGATATGGTGTCTACGTCTATAAGTATCTTAGATACCAATACATAAATGTATATATACATGTATGTATATATATATATATGCATGTTATGTATGTATATGTATATACGTGTGTGCATGTGTGTATACATATACATTTATACAGAGGTGAAGATACATATATACACTCACATATATATTTACTTTACTTCGAAGCAAGTTTGTCGTGATATCTAGGAAGAAAAGAAGAAGAAGGAAAGCTTGAAGGTAAAGAGGAATTTTCGGTCTCGTCGAAAAACGAGAGAGAGAGAGAGAAAGAGAGAGAGAAAGAGAGAGAACGAGTTAGAGATAGAGATAGAAATATAGATATATAAAGATAGGGATAGAAATAGAGATAGACATAGAAAAAAGAAAGGGACGACGAGCAGCAGCTTTATACCGCGCGAAATGGAAGTTCGCGGTTATTTCGAGGAAAACGCGATTTCCTATCCCACGTTTTCTACTTTTTCCTTCGGTCGTGCAACCCGATAGATATATATCTATATATTTATTTACGTTATATAGAAACTATGTACTAAAGGAAATCAAGACGAAAGATGTTAAAGACGACGAATTTATTTCATTATAATCCTAAGAATAGATTTTTTGTAATCCTCGAGACAAATTATCTCGACGTCGAACGAATTTCATTTACAAACGGATTTTGAAAAGGTATCGAAGGATCATCGGTTTATTTCATTCTTTTTGGAACTAACGAATCTGTCAAAACTGTCTGTCTTTTTTTTTTTCTTCTTCTTCTTTTATTTACTCTCTTTTTTTTTTTTCTGTGGAAGCAAATGGAAAGTATCACCTTAAAACAAGAAACGAGTCGCACTTTCGAGATTCGCCGACGCTGTCTCGCGTCTCCAATTAGCCTAATTAGTCGTGGCAACGTATATACTCGTTAAAGAAGAAACGCGAACTCGTTCGAGTCTATGAGAGAGCACATCGTCGATTTTGTTGAATCTTATCGCGTTATATATTTTCTATCTCCTTCTCTCTTTTTTTCTGTCTCTCTCTTTCTCTCTTTCTCTCCTCTATCCGCGTTCTACTTCCTGAATGAAGGAATACTTTCGACTTTTCCAAGTTTCCGAACGAATCTTTCGCTAAATTCAAAACTGTTGTACTTGTTCTTAGTTAAGTAATAGCTATTAATTTACCCGTTTGATATAAATAGCGAATGTCTTGAGAATATACGGATATATTTCTTCCTGTTACGTAAGAAAGAAAGAAAGAGAGACGGAAGAGACAGAGAGAGAGAGAAATATCCTGAATAATGCGAGAGTTCTCGGTCAAAGACTATTACGGTACTGTATTTTATACTGTATACTACTGTATTTTATTTTACGTAACTGTTACAAACGATCCTATAAACAGGATCGAACGGTGCTTTACGCAATTTCTTTGTAGTATAGTTACGTTCGTTACCACGTGCGAAAAGCTGATATCAATTTTTGTTTTTGTTTCCGTTTTCTTTTTTCTTTTTTTATAATCGAAATAACTGTCACTAGTTTTTGGATTTTATTTAAACAAGACATAGAAAGTGGATAGATTTTTCTAAAATAAAAAAAAGAAAACACACAAACACACACACATATATATATATATATACATATATGTATGTATATATATATAACGATTGAATTGTTTCTCATCCTCTTTCTCTCTTTATTTCTAACTCGTTAGGAAAATGCACCTATCATAAATAGAGATCAACGGAATTAGCGGTCCACGCGTGCCGCGGGAAACCGAGCTCGGGCGCCATCGTAATTTCACCGGATGCGCACTTTCGAAATTAAAAGGAACGCGCGAAACTCTCTCGCTCGATTATCTAGCTTACGCGGGCGATCTTATTTAACGACGGCCATTATGTATGAGGATTGAACGCGTTAATATTTTATCGATCTAATTTTATCGAATGTCTTCAATTGGACACACTCTTTCTTCTTCTTCTTCTTTTCTTCTTTTTTTTTTTTATTTATTTCATTCTATTTTATTTTATTTTATTTTATTTTATTTTATTTTATTTTTTCTTCTATTGTTATTTCTTTTTCGTAGACATAGAAATACGTTTATATGCATTATACATGCGAGTAGAGAGAAAAAGCAAAATAATAGAAGAAGGGAACGTTTCGTGAGTCGAGGTGATTCGCGAGCGTTAAAACCAGAAAATGTTTGCGACAAGAGGGGAAGGATGGCAGAAGAGGAAATCTAATCGTTGAACTTTGGTATTATGCGAAACGCGTAGAAAACGTTCGCCTACTCAGCTTCGTGAGCCAGTTAATGGCGGCACTTAATTCTTTCTAAGTAAAACGTCCTCCTCCTTCTCCTCTTTTTTACCGTTTCTCACTCGTCTCTCTTTCTTTTTCGTTCTCTCGTTCTATCGTTCTTCTTTTGCGCCAGCAAGAAGACGGTCCGACATGCGAATCGTTGAAATGGCAGCTACGATTAATTATTAAATGCAACGTGATAGAGAAGAGTACACGCATTCGTATTTCGTAATACGAAGACGAGCGACTCAAGTTTTGTTATTAATGAAGTGTATTTATGTCTTTCTCTGTCTGTCTGTCTGTCTGTCTGTCTGTCTGTCTGTCTGCATCTCTTTTCTTTCCTTTTGCTCTTTCACTTTCGAATCGTAGTCCCGTGTAAATTAATATGAATACATTATAGATGAAGATAACTAATATACCTTCTTTACGACGAATAATAGAGATCGTTATTATCGAATTATTTAGTCGTTCGTTTAACCAACCATCGTCGTTCGAGAGGCGATAATTTATAGAATATCGGCTTATGCATATCGCGTCGTGCAAACGCATCATTACGGAGGATTAATAAACTCAAACCAGTTTCTAACGCTTGCTAATCAATCAGCTATAGTAAAAATCGTTACACGATGTGCTGATCGATATGACGATAACAGAGAAACACGATCGATCGATCTGCGTCGGTTTCCTCGACTCTACCATGTGAAATCTTGTCGATACCATGGAACAAACCAGCACGATTTTTGTACGAAAAGGAGAAAGAGAGAGAAACAGAAAGAGAAAGATAAAGGAGAGAGAATATGCACACGAAACGTTCGATATACATTATCGTCGTGGGAATCTCTTTCTCTTTATTTTTCCATCTCTTTTCCTCTCTATTACGATGAGATCGTTATTTGTCGGTTTTGGGGAAAAGCGAACAATGGATTATCGATTGCACTCGTCGTTTTATCTATCCATCTATTTCTCTCTCTCTCTCTCTCTCTCTCTCTCTCTCTCTCTCTCTCTCT
>NC_057689.1:4254582-4257659 GCF_014466175.1 Vespula pensylvanica | reverse complement strand
AGAGAGAGAGAGAGAGAGAGAGAGAAGGAACAACGACGATGACGATAATGACGATCACGAGGATGACGACGATGGCCCGTTGCTGCCGAGGATGGTGACGATGATAATGACGATGGCGATGTCCGGACCGTGGAACGATGGCAAACACCGATCATTTACCGATCGGTTCGATGCTAGTGCGTTTTGGCAGCTGAAAATTCATTATCGGCTTCCGTGAGAGCACCGACGTAAAACTAAAGCCTGTACGGCCGATCGATCGATCCATTCTCTCTCTCTCTCTCTCTCTCTCTCTCTCTCTCTCTCTCTCTCTCTCTCTCTCTCTCCATCCTTCAACGATCAATGTTCTCAACGGGTTTAATGAAACTGTGAGACGAGATGGATGAACGAGAGAAAACTTTTATATCATATTTTCTTTTTTTTCTCCTTCCCCTCTTTCTCTTTTCCTTCGAGATCATTTTCCCGGCATCATTTTCTTTCTTCTCTCTCTCTCTCTCTCTCTCTCTCTCTCTTTCCTTTTTTGTCTTTGTCTACTTATACTTTTTTTATCGCATTGTACGTGAAAATCTTTCGTGAGTAGCCGTCCTCTTTATTTCCTTCCCCACTTTCTTCTTTTCTTTTCTCCTTTTTTTTTTTTTATATAAAGAGAAAAATGAAAACATTTTAAAGACCGATAGGTTTTTCATTCAAAGATGATGCGATGGCCTTTCGCTTTAGGGTTAAATCCCAATTATTACTCTCCTTCCCTTCCTCTCTTTCTCTTTCTCTTTCTCTTTCTCTTTCTCTTTTGCTAACCGGAAAGCGAAGCCCGTGATTTGTAGGTCGTTTGATCGCATTATAGTCAACTCCTAGTGGTTTACGTAATCCCGATTTAAGTGTGAGCCTATATGCTGGATGAACGCGAACGCGTAGAGAGCTTACGTGTTAAGGAGAGAGAGGGAGGGAGAGAGAGAGAAAGAGAGAAAGAGAGAGCGCGAGATATATAGATAGAGATAGAAATAGAGATTGAGAGAAACATCTCTCTCTCTCTCTCTCTCTCTCTCTCTCTCTCTCTCTCTCTCCTTCTTTTTCTCTCTTTCTCATTCTTGACCGACGGTCTAGTCGCGTACTAGCATAGATTCGCATATATACGCCTGTCGGATTACACGTCGTACTGGATTCAACGTTGGCTGCATTCCGTGCCTCTCCTGTTCCTCTTACTCCTTCTCTTTTAACTCCTGCTTCACCTCCATCGATGCTCGATCGAGCGTGTCTTCTCAAGGTCCGTTAACGATATTGTTTTCTTTACTAACACACTCGAACTCGTCTCGTTAATTTCTCTATCTCCGTTTTACCGATCGATTTACTCGAACGGAAAATCTATCCCTCCTTTCTTAACTCCTTAACGACGTCTACTTACTCCGTTATCGATCTATCGAAAAAAAGAGAGAGAAAGAGAGAGAAAGAAAAATAAAGAAAAAGGAAAGGAAAAAGAGATAATTCGTTCTACTTTTACTTCTGCTTCGATTATCGGGTGAAAAGCAGGAAGAAGGATTTATGTAACGTTGGTGAATGTACTCTAGTAAGATAAACAAAAATTTAGGGTCACTAGCGACGTCTTTTACTTTATTTTCATTTTTCTGTTATTTTTCTTTTCTTTTTTTCTTTCTTTACTTTTTTTTTTCTTTCTCCTTCTCCTTTGATCATTTTCTTTCTTTCTGTTTTTTTCCTTTCTTTCTTTCTTTCTTTCTTTCTTTCTTTCTTTCTTTCTTTCTTTCTTCTTCCTTTCTTTTAGACGGAAATTACGAAAGAGCAGGATATAAACGTATATCATCATACTTATGTACTACGTGCGTTTTCTCGCGATCCACACGAGCCATGTTTCCGGCATTTTGCGTGCGACTTGCCTCGCGACCGTCTTTTTACCGCTTGCTTTCGTCTCTGACCCCGTTTCCATCGCGAGCTTCGAACAGCGGCTCTGTCTAATCTCCCCGCCTTCGCAAAGCCTTCCCCTTCTTTTTTAGTATATACATATATATGTCTGTGTGTTTTATATATATATATATATATATATGTATAAATATATAAAATATATATACTAAGAAAGTATCTACATACATACTTTCGTTCCGGCAATCATTTATTCTCTATTTCGTGTCCAATCTCCTTTGAAAGAATTTCTTTTGAGACATGCAATATGAATCCGTAAGAAAACAAATCTTTAGTTATATTCACTATATCCCAATTTTTAGTAGCTCAACGCTGTCGACTTTCTTTCCTTTCTTTTCTTTTCTTTTTTTTATTTTTATTTTTATCTTTCATTTTCCCATGTTCTATCGCTTCGTTCATCGATTTGATTTTAATTAAACGATCGAACACACTATACTTATTATCGCGTACTTCAGTCACAAAAATGTGGCTTATTATGTACTTTGATCAAAAGGTGACTTATCTCGCGTAAAAAAATAGGAAGAAAGAAAGAGAGCAAAAGAGAGACAGAGAGACAGAGAGAGAGAGAGAGAGAGAGAGAGAGAGAGAGAGAGAATATAAAGAAGCGAATTACCAAGGAATTTTTCTAATATCACGTCTAATCGAGAGCAATCGTAATAGAGTATGTCAAGTGCAACGATCATTGGGAGACTCTCGTCGTCGTTGCGAACGAATAGATGCTACTCTCCTTTGCAAATCCTTCGCGTGCTCGTAAATTAAATCGATTCTCATTGAGATAACGACTGCTTCATGTTTCTCAAGAAGGAAGTAGGAAAAAGAAAATAAGAAAAAAAAAGAAGGAGGAAAAAGAAAAAGAGTAGAGGAAAGGAAAGAGAAGGGGGAGAAAAAAGAAAGAAAGAAGAAAAAAGAAGTATATCCTGGAGGATCAACGTTCAACTTTTAGGATCGCCTTTAATGACCTTAACTCCTCTTCTCGTCGAGAGAAACGTCTGGAAATCCGGAAAACGTGTCCTTCCGTTGCTTTTCCCCTCTTTCTCTATCTCTCTCTCTTTCTCTCTCTCTGTGTTTCTCTCTGTCTCTTGTTCATTCTTCACTGGTGGTTTTCACGTTTTAGATTTCCGAGATAGACAGAAAAAGAGAAAGAGAGAGAG
>NC_057689.1:4238657-4253124 GCF_014466175.1 Vespula pensylvanica | reverse complement strand
GGAGGAGGAGGAGGAGGAGCGAGCGAGCGAGCGAACGAACGGCGCATAGTTATATGTACTTACACGTACAAACGTACATATTTACGTATACGGAATCATATCTTTGTGTTCGTCTGTGTGGGAGAGTTGGAATAAGAGGGTAAGCGGAGGAACGAAGGGAAGAAAAGAGAGAACTCGAGGACTACCGGAGGAAATAAACAATGGGCTGGTAACCCACGTTCGGTGGTACACGCTGCTGGAAAATTACCTACGATGCCGTATAATGGTGGAAGGGAGGAGAGGAACGAGAGAGAGAGAGAGAGAGAGAGAGAGAGAGAGAGAGAGAGAGAGAGACGGAAGAAGGTGGTCGGCCACCGATAGGGAGTTAATCTTCTCGTTCCTCGTATCGTTCTATCCTTTCTTTTTCTTTCTTGCTTTTTTTCTTTTATTGGAAAGTTATAATCACTGTAACGATTAACGGATAGTTTTTCTTTTCTTTTTCTTTTTTTCTTTAAATATATACTTAATACCTGCTTATAGAGAAATTGAGAGAGAAAGAGAGAGAGAGAGAGAGAGAGAGAGAGAGAGAGAGAGAGAGAATCGAGCAAATGAAACGAGTCAGTTTGTTGTAGAAACAGCGAATTGGTCGGTACGCCGAAAAATTTGACGGATTCACGGCTCGGTGAAAATCATTTGTTGGACTCACTGAACGGACCGTGTTCGTTTGGTACAGAGAAAGAGAAAAGAGAGAAGAGAGAGGTGTATGTTTAACCTTTCTCCTACCGAATAAAAACTGTATTTCTGGCGTTATAACGACAATTGAATTATCGCGCTTTCCATTCGAACGGATCGTGTACTCGCTTCGATGAAACGTACGAGCATGAATAAGAGAAAAAAAAATAAGAGAGGGCGAGTTGGGGTGGGAGGGGTGGTAGGCGGAGTAAAAATTTTGAATTTTTTTTTTCCTCGAGAATTGTATCGTTTAAAAGCAGGTAGAGAAAAGGGAGTAAAAAAAATGGGGCTCGATATATTTGTATTTTTTTTTTTTTATTCTCTTATCTTTCATTTACCTTTTCTTTTTTGTTTTCTTTCTTTCTTTCTTCTTTTTTTTTTTTTTTTTTAATTCTTTTCTCTTTCTCTTCTTTCGTATCTTCCCGACATTCAGACACCAAAAGATTTATTTTCCAACTCCTTTCTGTCTGTCTTTCTCTTTCTCTCTCTTTTTCTTTCTCTTTCTCCTTCTTCTTCCTATCTTTTTCTTTTTACAATTAGAAAATGAAGCGAACGCGCGAGCACGATATTCTTTTCACCAGTGAAGCAGCTTCCAAGCTTTCCTTTTTACTCTTTTCTTTTTCCACCCACCTACCGATAGTTTCCCAGACCGGGAATTCTACTCCTTTACTTTCTTTCCCCTTTCCTTTCTTTTTTTTCCCTTCTCTTTACTCTACGTCTGTCTCTTTCTCTTTTTCTTTCTTTCTCCAACTTTTTTTTTTCTCTTTCTCTCTGGCCGTTATTAAGCTTCGTAATCCGGCGATATCTCAGTTCTTTAATGCTTCGTGCGAAATCGTTGCCATCGGAGGTAGAGTGCATCGACTTTTCTCTCTTTCTCTCTCTCTCTCTTTCCTCTCTTTCTCTCTATTTCTCTCTTTTACTTTTTTTTTTCTTTTCCTCCCTCTCTATTTATTCGTCTTCTTTTGCGGCACCGTGCGAATTCGCTCGCTCTATTTGGCTCGCATTCGACCCAAATCTCGTTGGACGTCGCGTCGCGATGTATACGACCATTTCGAAGAGGCCCTTTACCTTCTCGCAGCAAAGAGTAAGAGCAAAAGAGAAGGATTAACAGCAAAGAGAAAGAGGTAGAAAGGGGCAGAAAGAGAGAGACAGAGAGAGAGAGAGAGAGAGAAGACGAATTAATCGCACCCTTGGCACGAGTCCATGATTCGAATTTAGCCGCGGCATCCGTTTAACCTCGGTAATGCCTATCATGAATTTCGGTAATTTCCCTTCTTCATTCCTCTACCCCTCCCTTTCGACTTTCGATTTCTTTGGGACTTCTACCTTCACTGGCATACCTCGGTTTGTTATACCTATATTTCCATAGAAGAATTTATCGACTTTCTGGTACCAACGAAACTTTCAACCATTATCCGATACTTCCCCCATTAGTTCGGCATTAGACATTAATTCCTAATAGAAAAGAGAAAATTTTCCATTTTCTATTGAATATTCCATATTATATACGACTGTTCTATAGAATTATTCTATCGAAAAGTCACTATATATTTTAAACGACGTTCCTAATAACTAAAACGTTGGAAGGTTTTTGTTAAAAAAAAAAAAAAAAAAAAAGAAAGAAAAAGAAAAATTAAACTTGATTAGTCTTAAATCGTATTTATCGTGTTCATAAAGTTTGTCGTGAATTTTTGTTAGAGGGGTTAGGTAGAGAGAGAGGTAGTTGATTCGGGGTAGTAAGGTGCAGGGGAACAGCAGGACAGCAGGAGTTGGGGTTAAGAGGTAAAGGGTAAAGGGTACGGGGGTTTACGATCAATAAACGAGGAACATAGCGAAAGTCAAGCGAAGTGGTTTTGATCGTTAAACGTAATAGTGAAGATATCCGTTTATCGCTTCATTGCACGCGCACGCTAATTCTTGTTACTTAACGCATCGCGACAGGGGCCGGGCTTCCTTCTCCTCTAATCACGATGCGATTAGGTAAGTGGTATTTCAATGTCGATCGCCAATTTATTCGTTCGCTCGAGCGTCAAATCTTCTCCACGTGATAATCCTCTTCTCTCGTCCCTACAAACAAAAATGTATGTATACCCTATGTTCTTTCTCTCTCTCTCTCTCTCTTTCTCTCTTTTTTCTTTTTTCCTTTTTCTTTTTTTTATTTTTATCGCCTCGAAGAAAATCAGGAGGAATGGAATATCCGTGATTGATACATTCGTGAATTTCTAAAGAAAAAGAAAAAGAAAAAAAGAAAAGAAAAAAAAATCGCGTTGGATCGGACTGTTTTTCTCGAAATAAAAATTTTCCCGTCTGTCGTCTTTCGCTTTGCCTTTAATCACAAACGTCTGGGGTTACGCAAGAATACGCAGGAAAGAGAGGAAAAGAAAAGAAGAGAGAAAGAGACAAAGAGAAAGAGAAAGAGAAAGACAGACAACGTAAACGAGGAAAGAGAAAGAAAACCGAGAGGAGACATTCAGGGTGAAAGAGAATAAAGTAGAGGATGGAAATAGAAAGAGAGCGAGGGTATATAGATAGGGGGAGGTAGGGTGGAGAAAAGGACGAGAAGAAGGACGTCGCCGGTGGACCGAGAAAAGGAAAATGGTAGATCGGGAGAGGACGGAAATTGGAGAGGGAGTTACGAGTAGAGACGATGCTTTTGCTTCTACGTTACCGTGCTTGCTGTGCTGCTTCTCTCGACGTAGAAAAGAATGAAAAATAAACGGCGATGAGAGTGGAGAGAAAGCGATGGATGGACCCCGAGTATTTTCTGTCTCGACGCCACGATGATTAGTAACCCCCGACACTTCGTGCCAAGCTAGATTGTCATCCCTTTCTTCGTCCCTTCTTCCACTAGCTCGCTCTACCTCTCAACCCTTCTCTTATCTTTATTTTTTTTCTAACTTACAAAAGACCTACTCGCACACAGTTAACAAACTTTCTATTTAATCGAGCTCGCTCCTCTTATCCATTTTGCAATATTATTATTATTATTATTATCATCATCATCATCGTTATTTTCTTCGACGTATCGTGTTTTGCAAATTTCCTTCGTATTCGTTCGAACGTCGATTTGGTTGTAAAGGAGGATAGTAGGAGATAAGGAAGAAGGATTTAATATTACTTTTTTTTTTTTTTTTTTTTTTTTTTTTTTTTTTTTTTTTTTTTTTTTTTTTTTTTAATATCTTTCCTTCTGACGTAGACCGCGAATATATATTCTTTATTATCGTTCTGCATGTATAATTTGAGTGATTAAAAAAAAAAAAGAAAAAAGAAAAGAAAAAAAAAAGGAAGAGAATTACTCGTATATTTAAAGCGTGACGACGTAGGTAGGGTAAAAAAGTGTTGTCAAGGAATACATAATTAGCGATTTCACGCGTCGATTTAGGAAAAAGTATACTATTTCAGCGCGTCGTCGCGATGGCAGGATGATTGGTGGGACGGTTTCTATCTACTCGTCTATGATTACTAACCTTGAAGAATACCGCTTATATTTCATTGGGAACGTTTCGAAGTGATCGATCGTCGCCTAGCGAAGGCACGTTTCGAGCTCGTGCTGTGTAAAGTCGAACGATCGTTGATCTTTTTAACGAGTACATAGTTCAAGAAGGTGTGCAAACGCTTCAAAGCTGAACGTACATGAAAGATATAGATATAAAACTGCAACCTCGTTTATCCGATACAGTAGAGGCAACCGCTGACTTCTAAGAGATCATGCTTAATCGTGGATCATTATTATGCAGCCTTTGTAATGCATTAATAATCGTTGTTTTAACGACATCGAGGTTAGCGTAGGAAGGTACGAAGCTTGTGCTGAATGACCGTACGACGAGAAATTTTTATGCTCTGGTAAATAAGTCGACGACGACGACGACGACGACGACGACGATGAAGAAGAGAATGGAACGTGAAGCGAATTAAAAATATAAGTCAGTGTCGGACTCATTCTTGTCCATTTCGTGCAAATGAAATTTTCGAAAGAATTACATGATACTCGTTGAAGATTTATAAAGCATTTTTTTAAAACTATTATTATCAAATTATTATTATTATTATTTTTTATTATTATTATTTTATTAAAGTTGATCATCTTCATCGTTTTTACCCATTTTCATTATTTCTTTTTTATTTGTTTTTTTTTGTTGTCGTCACTTTGTTTTTTCTTTTATATATATGTATGTATGTATATATGTATGTGTGTATGTATGTATGTATGTATGTATGTATGTATGTATGTATGTATGTATGTATATATGTATATATGTATGTATATGTATTTCTCCGAAATATTATCTTATACGATACGACCTTTTCGAAATTCGTGGAATTTCAATATAGAGAATTATTTAAAACTTCGGAGCGAACGTTGTATCATTTCAGTACGAAATAATATGATAATACGAAGCATACATAGACCGAGCCGAGTATTATGATGTAGTAAAGAGACGAATGGCTGGCAGTAACAGGTGGTACGCCTGAGAAGAGACGAGGTCATCTCGCCGAGAGATATCCTTTGAAAGTCGAAGCCGAGTAGCATCTCTTGACTTCGGTGTTACACGTATCTACGCGACACGCTGACGTTACTAACTTTATGTATCTATATAATATACTTTTATATATATGTATGAATGTATGTACGTACGTACGTATGTATGTATGTATGTATCGACGTAAACAAGTAGCGACGTTTTCAACGAGATTCTTTCGAGAATCGATTTAAAATGATGCTGCTAGTACTCTCTCGTGAGTATTTTTCCGGAGGAAAAACAAATCCCCCAAGTCAAGTCAACTTTCCATCGCATTCTCGTTTTCGTTTCTTTTCGAAATCTTTCTCTAAAAAATATATTTTATTCTCCTTACCCCTTAAAAGTACGAAAGCTCGAAAGTATTGAAAAAGGTCGATCGTCAAAGGTGTTACGAGATACTTTTCTTTTCATGAAAGATATCGAAAAACAAAAGGATATTGTTCCCCCGAGGGTAACATAGACGAACGGTTGAACATGCGTTTTCGAAAGATCGACGAGCATATCCGGATAATGTTGTCCAGTCCTTTACTATCGACAGCACAATGTAGGACAACGGTAAACAGCCTGAAGGAGTTTGCCCGGATGTTCGATCGATCTTTCACATTCTCTTCCTTCAATCCTTCTTCAACTTCATTCTGATCTTGATCCTGATCCTCTCCTATCTCTACTTCCGTTAAACGTCTCAGATTTTATTGTTTCTTTTACCAAGTTTGACAGATATAACGGATCCGTATATATTTCTACGTTGAGATAAATTGGCCTGTATACGTGTTTATTTATTTTCTCTTTCCTCCTTTTCCTCTTCCTCCTCCTTCTTTTCCCTCTTCTTCTCCTCCTTCTCCTACCTTTTCGAACGAACTCGTAAATCGTTCGAATCGCGGTAATCGAACCTATCGAGTTTTAATTAAGAACGAATCCTACGGATTTTCCGATAGAAAAGAAATTTTTCGATGTCAGTAGTAGAAATACGATAAGGGTTGCTTAGTTGGTACAAACGTCGCAGTCGTTGGTCGGTTAATGCGAATTTTACGTGAGACGACGCCGACGCCGACGACGACGACGACGACGACGACGACGATGACGATGGGTAGGCAAAACGTGGAAAAGCGATGCCAGGCACGTACCATTTTAAAATGGGAAAGAGGTGAGTAGGGCCGTTGCACGACGACAGCATTTCGCCCTTTACGTGCGCTGCTTTCCTTTTCTCTCTCTTTTTTTCCTTTTTTCTTTCTCTTTTCGTTCCTTTTTTTTTCTTCCATAGTTCGTCCGTTCTCTCTCTCTCTCTCTCTCTCTCTCTCTCTCTCTCGTTCTCTTTCTCTTTTTCTTTCTCTCTCTGTCGAACATTTCCCTTTTTTCACCTTTTCTCACTTTCTGCAAGCACCCCTTCCCCCTTTCGACCATCTCCCTCAATTCTTTTCCCTTGGCGTCCTGTTTTTGTCTCCTCGGAAAACACGGCGGAAAGTATATTTGATTTTTTAACGACGTAACATGAACGTTTCATCGAGAATGAAAGAGAGAGAGAGAGAGGGGGGGGAAGGAGTGCAAGGTAGAAAAAAAAGAATCCATTCATTCTTTATTACGACTGTCAGGACTACTACAACTTATTACGACTGTCTTACTACTACAACATACTTTTGCTCTCTAAAAAGAATCCTCGTTTTTTCCTTCTTACTTCTTTTTTCCCTTCTTTTTTCTATTCTCTCTCTCTCTCTCTCTCTCTCTTTTTCTCTCTCCGAAAGAAAGATAAATAAGAAGTTGGTCTACTTTTTTTTCTACTTCTTCTTCTTATTCTTTCATTTTTAAAGATCCGAGTAAACGGAAAAGAATATTTGTGACATTGTGTATAGAAAATTCTATATCAATCGATCTCTTATCATTTCTCTCTCTCTCTCTCTCTCTCTCTCTCTCTCTCTCTCTCTCTCTTTCTCTTTCTCTCTTTCTCTATAAATATACGAGAAAGTTAAGAGTCGAGCGCGTTAAAAAGAAATCATATTTCTCTGATGAGTCTGTTATTACCTGTGTCACGGCCGTGTCAGCAACATCTTCGTCGCGCACGACCGGGGGAAGTAAATATTTGAGGGAAACGTTTCTCGCGTGCGTGAACACGCGCGAACGACTGCTTCGAAATGTTTGACGAGTTATGGGGAAAAGAATAAGAGAATATGTGAATTCGTAAGGGAAGACTCGTGAGGAGAGCGTTGGTGTGTATTTAGCGCAGGGGAAAAATTTTCACGTACGGTGATTTCTCTCTTCTCTTAAAAAGAAAAAAAGAAAAAAAAAGAGCAGAGAACGAAGAGGTCGAGGAGAAAAAGGAAAGGGAAGGAGGAAAAGCAAGATGAAGAGCAGGAGGAGGAGACGGAGGAGGAGGAAGTGGAAAAGTGAATTTTTTTTTTATAGGCTCGATAAAAAGAGCATACTAGTCAAGGCAACGTACTCGGTTTTGTTTCTCATCGACGAGTGTGTACGTTCATTCGTTCGTTCATTCGTTCGTTCGTTCGTTCGTTCGTTCGTTCGTTCGCTTGCTCGAAACTTTCCTCTTCTGTATGTATCTATGTATGTATGTACGTATGTATGTATGTATGTAAATGACGACGACGACGACGACGACGATGACGACGACGAGGACGACGACGAGGACGAGGACGAGAAACGAGCGTGACTTGGACGAAGCGTTAATTAACGCTACGTTTCGTGCGCGAAATCAAAGCGAGCCACTCAAAAATCCCGATGGAAGTACGATTCCCGCACGATTAATCAACGCGTGTTACGTGTACGTTTGTACATGTGAAATAAATATGTACTTTGTATATCCTGCGGTAATAGTGGTAGTAATAATATTAATAAGCGTTAGCTTTGCGGTTTTACGATTTCGCTTGAGATTAGAAAGAGAGAGAGAGAGAGAGAGAAAGAGAGAGAAATGAAAGATTCGTAGTTTTCACTCCGGTTTTTTCCTCTTTTTTCTTCTATTTCTTTCTTTTTTTTTTTTTTTTTTTCTTTTCTTTTTTATCCAGACCGACGACGACGTACGCGAATATAATCTTACAGCTTTGTCCTTGATCATTTCTCTCCAGCGTGTTGGAAACTCGCGTGAGAATTCGCGTCTTGTCCTTTTTAACGCCCATATTCTCTGTTCTCTGCGCTAGAATAGAGATTTCAGTTAGACGGCTGCCTGTCAGGAAGGAACAACCTTGTGTAAAGTGCGAAGGGAAGATCCGTCGTAAAGAGACAGAGAAAGAGATAAAGAGAAAGAGATAGAGAGAAGGCGAGAGAAATAGAGATAGAAAGACCTATTTCAATGTTTAAGAATTGCAACTGTTGTTGCTCGAAGGAAGGAAAAAAATATATGTGTTTATCTGAAATATTTTTCATAGATGATGTTATTCTATTTATACATTGAATCTCTTCCTCTCTCTCTCTCTCTCCCTCTCTCTCTCTCTCTCTCTCTCTCTCTCTCTCTTTTTATTTTTTGCCTTATCAAGCAATTTATATCCGATCGTGAAATATTTTTCCGATCGATGAGAAGGAGTTCGACGAATATGCATGAATTAACTGAAGTATTTCTTTTTATCTTCATTGTTAAGATCGTAATGATAATTATTTATAAAGAAGTAGTAGAAGTAGAAGAAGAAATAGAAGAAGAAGAAGAAATAGTAGTAGTAGTAGTAGTAGTAGTAGTAATAGTAGTAGTAGTAGTAGGAAGTTTATCTTCAAATAAATAAATAAATAAATATATATATATATATATATATGTATGTATATATATTTATTACATGCATACACATATGTGTGCATCGAGAAAGGAACTCGAAGATACCGGGAAATACGTGTCGGTGCTCACGTAACCTCAAACGAGACATCACCTGCCGCGTTGAAATCGTTGCGGTTTTTTTCGTGGTCTCATCTCTTCGTACATATGTATGTATGTATGTACGTAATGTTGTCTATGTTATACATACAGCATACGTAGACGATATCCACGAGAGAGTTATGCCGTACTCGCGAGGCCGCCGATCGTCGGTTATATAACGTCGTAACCGATGGCATTCAGGATCGCTTCTGTTTCAGCGTAATACTATATACGATGGTAGAGGAAAAGGGGTGGGAGGAGGACGAGGGTTGAGCACCGCTCTCCTTATTAATCGACTCGCTTAAAGCGTTGCTTTACGCTGTGGAATCTCGTACGGTCGATTGATTTTACTTACATGCGTGCTTACTGCATACGTATACGTACATGCATATGTACGTCATCTTATCGTCGTATCTTGAACTTTGAGTTTACTCCGAGATGTATGATACAAACAAAGAAATAAAAAAGAAGAAGGAAAAACGAAATAGCAAACGTAAGAAATTGAATGGATATCCGCGAGGAATCATATTATTTCGTTTTGTTGCGCCATGCAAGAGTGTAAGAAGCATTTACTCGTATTGTATTATAGTATGTTGTATTATTTTATTTCATAGATAGCGTATATATAACTCTCGAGTAAACTTATCTTCTTCGCAAATAAATAATTTATTTATAACGTTAGGTAATAGATTTACTTCGTTATGTACGATATTGGATTATATCAAAGAGATTAACGTATTACTTATAATTGATATTTAAAAGGACGAGAAAGGCGTGTCCCGATAAATATCGATTATCGTTTATATCACACCTTTTATCGAGCTCACACGCGTTTAACTTTTACGAATACGGATCACGAAATACGAAAGAAGAGTACAAAGACGACGGGCGATAAGTAGCGAGGAGAGGGACGAGGAAAATGAAAGACTGGATAGAACAGTTTAAATTTCTCTCTCTCTCTCTCTCTCTCTCTCTCTCTCTCTTCTCTTCATTCCTTTTCGTCATCGTTCCGTCGATGTTTTATCCTTCGCGAACTAGCAGAGAACTCGTTTTGCGTGGATATCAAAGCGAATCCTCTCGACGTAAAAGAAAGACCGAAGCTTTTACCAAAAATTTGTCGAAGCAGAGAATCTTCAGATTCTCAGAGCAAAGAATCACAGCCGACCGACGACGATAACGACGACGACGACGACGACGACGTTTCTTTTCCTTTCGTTTCCTTTCGTTTCGGTTCACGTCTCGCTTTTACGCCCCCTCCCCTTCGTTCTTTTTTCTTTTTTCCTCTTTTTTTTTTTCCAAGGATAGCCCGAGGTTCTTTGGCGAGGAGGAAGATAGTAAAAGACAGACTGCACGAAATCATTCAACGTTTCGATAATGAAAAGATCGTTGAGAAAAGAGCGAGACATTCGACAAGAAATATCTTCTTTCTATTTCTATTTCTTTTTTCCTCCTTTTTTCGTTCCCAACGAAATACGAAACTTACTTTAAATTAATTACGAGAACGAAAGTGACGATTTAAAAGTCCGACGATCGTAACGACGACGTGTATAATATATGACGTTGAAGATAATTTAAAAAGAGGATCGTATATTTCTTTTTCTTCCGTTTCAAATGTAAACACTTAAAACGATCATCAACTGTGCCTTTTGGGGGATCGGCCATTGCAAAAAATATTTCATCGGGAGGTAGACACACTCTCGGGGTCTCTCTTTGTCGAATTTCTTTCGAAAATAAGGAGCTTAACTCGAACGCCAACGTGCTGGCCTGGTTTTTCCAAGCTTTTGCCGCAGCGAATGATGGAGCGAAGAAAAAGTGAGAGAAGGGGAAACTCATACCCGTACGTCTTTTATGCCGCATAGGGAGTAAGAATGAAAAAGAGAGGGAGAGAGAAAAAGAGAGAGAGAAAAAGAGAACTCTTTATGACTCGATCTTTAAAGGCGCTTATCGGTCAAACAATTACTTGCAAATATCTACGTAAAGGATTCATGGAGCTTTTGCTTGAAACGACGACTGATGTACCACCGTTTCTACCAAGATTCGACAATCTTCTTTGCTCGTCAATTCGAACGAAGTCTTGACTCTTATATTCTACATTTAATCCGATCGATCACAGCTTGATTCGATTGATCGAGGGTAACGAAATGAAAACTCTCGTAGATCTTACCTTCCGATAAAAAAGTTTTGTTACGATTGACGTACTTACGTTGATACGTATGTACATACGTATGTAGATGGATAACCATATACATAGCTAGATATTTCTATCGTTAGATCGGCTTACGTAATAAATATTTAGAATTCCAAGAGAGTAGATAGTCGAAACGAGAGCGACGTTGCTTACCAATCGAGAAAGGAAGGATTTAGCTTCGTCAAAATGATTCTCTCACTGTCTTGTGATCTTAGATCACGTAACAAGAGAAAAGTTTATCTTCGACAAAGATAGAGAGATAGAGACACAGAAAGAGAGAAACAGACAGTGATTCTCCGTGAGTATGTGTTTTATTCAGTTAAAAGAGAACACAGAGAGAACAGCGAGTATCTCGTTCGTCTTCGGATTCCTCTCTGCGAAATTCGTCGCATTGCTTGCCGACGTGTTCTTCAGTGAATCAACACGTCGCGTCGTCTTAACCCTGAAATCATAAATTTCCATTTTCAGTATTCCAACGTAGACAGGAATTAACGTGGCACAGAGAGAGAGTGAGAGTGAGAGTGAGAGTGAGAGAGAGAGAGAGAGAGAAAGAGGAAGGTGAAGATATTACATTTTCTCAAGTAAAATCTTATTTGACTAATTTCTAAACGACGTTTCTCGTAAACTCGAAAGTCGCATGGTTAAAACATGCATCCCTTTGAGAACGTTTCTTTATTGTCACGAACGAAACACAATTTTGTATGTTATATAGTTAGACACGAAAGAAGAAGCGTCCTTTCTGCGAAGAAAATTTTCACCGCTTGCCAACTGCCGGACAGTCCATCCTCGCCACGCCTTTCCTTACCTTATTCCATTTTACTTTTATTCTCTTATAACGTGTATGTATGTATGTATGTATGTATATATGAATGTACGTATGTATGTATGTATCTATGTATCGATGTATGTATGTATGTATGTATGTATGTATGTATGTACGTATGTATGTATATATCCATATATCTATATATCTATATATCTATATATTGTACATACGTACGTATGTACTTTCTTAGGTTTCGTACAAGGAAAACACGAAACGATTAAATCTTCTTTTTTTTTCTTTGTTTTTCATTTTTGAGAGGGGAGATGGACGACGACAACCATATTCTAAATTATAATAAAAAAAATTATCTGAAAAAAATATTATTTTTAAATGTTAAAACAGATAGATACATACATATATATCGAACGTAAAATTTCCTTTCGAGGTGCGAACGTTCTTGAACGTTTATTTTTGAACGTAGGTATTAACAAAAAAAAAAAAAAAAAAAAGAAAAGAGAGAGCAATATATAAAGAAAGAGAAGAAGAAGGAAAAAAAATAAACGACGCAGAAAGCGATGATCGACGATGTCGATGAGCTTCGAAGAACCGCGTTGAGAGTAAAAGAAAAAAAAGCTTGTTTACGTTCCAACTAGTTCGTTTCGTGGGATAACAATAGAGGCAAAGACAAACGTTGATTCATCGTCGATCAAATTGTATTATTTCGCGTCGGCAGTCGATCGAGAAACCTCGGAGAGTTAAGAACGTTGTAACTTACTGTTACAAGAATATCTAAGAAGCTTTCGAAAATCTCTTAAGGAATTTCGCTGTGATATCGTTGTTTGCGATTATCATTCTTTGTAAAAAGTCGTTCAATGGGAGATGAGAGCACATCTGGTAAGGATGACTCACATACATACATATTTACTTTGCACGAGTATCAGGAGAAAGAGAGAAAGAGAGGAAGGGAGAGACCATCGAACTCACTTTTATTTCTTTATTTCTTTTCTTCCCTTTCTTTCTTTCTTTCTTTCTTTCTTTCTTTCTTTCGTTTACCAGTTCGAAACGATTTCAACGCAAGTCAATGTGTGGGCGTGAGATTTATCTGCGAACGATAATCCGACCGATAGAGACAGGATAATCTCTTGTTGCTCGTTCTAATCCTCTTGCCTCTCGCAAAGCGTTCCAGTCGAAACGTTTAAATGAAATATATTAAAGATGATGAATTATATCATATTCGTTAAATACTTTTATATTATTTCCTCCTCGTTTATTTTCCCTCGAATTGTCCCTTCCCTCCTCTTTCGTTTTTCACGATAGCGTAAACGAATCAACAATTAAACCATATCGATCACGGCGTTCTACGATTTGTAAACAACAACGAGGACACCAACATTTATTTATATATGCATATATATATATATATGTGTGTGTGTGTGTGTATATGTAGTTTACTCTAATTTTACAATAATAAATAAATGTATATATTTCGCTCCGAACGATAATTTCGATGCTTTACGAGCGTCCCGAGGAGTCCTTTTATTGTCAAGGCAATGACGTCGACAACGAATACGAGATCATGTGTTGGTCTCTTGGACTTGGTGAAAGAAACGAGGAGATGAAATAGGAAGGAGGGGGTGGGAGGGATGGTAAAGGAGGACGCGAAGGATTCGTAGAGGGAAGATTGAGCGAGGTCGTCAGGCCGGAAGGAAAGTCCCTGACCTGCTCATTTAACCATCTCTCTCTCTTTCATTTTCTATCTACCTCTCTTTCTCTCTCTTTTACTCTCTCACCCTTAGCAACCTCTCTCATCCATCGGACCATCGAATTTATGTCATCTCGAGACTCATCCGCTCTCTCGCAGTTTAATCAGACTTTCATCGAGTACTTAATATTCTCCATCCTTTTTCTTCCTAAACCTTAATGGAAGAAAAGAGCTTCGAATTTTCCTTCCCCTTACGTCCGACAAACAAATCGATCATCCTTCACGTCGAATCTCTTCTACGCATAGTCAAAACATAATAACACGTAATCCATGTTTACGAAACTTATCTTGAATAGTCGACTTTTCCAGGTCAATAGGACGAGATCTCCGATTAATTACTATCGTTGCTTATTGCGCGTTACAAGAGCTCTTCTAAACGTTCCATATTATTTTGTATATATAGATATCCTTTTAAGTAATCTGTATTATAATTAGTTTTATGCGTTTCCGTTAAACGAAATATTTAACTTTCGTATACGATTACCTAAAAAAGAAATATATATATATATATATATATATATATATATTCGTAACAAACTTCTTTATTAATTAATTAGTTTATATTAATCTGACAGAATATAGATTTAGACTAGACTATTCAAAAATGTATGGTCTAAAATAGAACGTAGTTATTGTTGTGCGAAGAAGAAAGACAGAGATGGAGTAGCCATAA
>NC_057689.1:4228657-4233657 GCF_014466175.1 Vespula pensylvanica | reverse complement strand
TATAGATTCAAAGAGTGTAGTCCGATATTAAAACTACGAACGGAAAGAAAATTCTAACTAATTCGTGGCACGATCCGTAGATGTAATTTTCAATGGAATTGTGAAACGTTCGGAATGTTAATTTTTACTCGAATCATTGACATTTTTACTGAGAATCACTGCTAACGTTTCGAAGTATTCGCGATAAAAGTATGATTATCGAAAACGGAAAAGAATATATTTTCACTCTGCGTTTACATCACGCAGTCTGGATACTTGGACACGATCGATATAATGCACCCTACCCCCTGCCCCACCCATCGAGTCAACCCTACGGCATTTCGAACAGAAAGAGAGAGAAAGAGAGAGAGAGAGGTGTATTAGAAACCGAAACATTGTCGTAGATACTTGTCTTTATTCAACGATATGCAGAGAAGAAGAGTGTTTTGGTAGGAATAAAAACTCGAATGTAGAGCTCGTAATGGTCTTTTTACGACGTTCTCGAATACTTACATAGAAACTTGCTCAAAGTTTCGCCGTTTTCGTGAAATAACACATTCTTCGAGAAACGTACGTCGTCTAAAACCATGTAATCAGCGTAGAAAGATCATTTGGTTATATATACATACGTGTGTGTGTGTGTGCGCGCGCGCGCGCGAGCGTTATATATATGTATCTGTGTGTAACCAAGTTGGATCACGTAATCGATATCTCGAAAGTAATTTTTAGAAGAGACCGATGAAAGTAGTTTCATCGGCGGAAACTTTCATAATTTCGACGCCTTTGCTTGTGGCGAACGATAGCAGATTATACGCGTATAACGTGAATATTATATATATATATATACATATATGTATGAATGTACGTATGTATGTACGTATATATAAATATGTCTACAGGACTATCGTTTCGTTGTTCATCATAGTGATTCATTGATCGAACTCTTTTTTCCATTTTTCTTTTTCAATATTTTTTTTATTTCCTTTTCTTTCTTGTTGTTTCTTTTTATTCTTTTTCTCTCCATGTTCCAAAGCGACACATACGCACACTATATCGTCATAGAACAATAAAAAAAAAAAAAAGAGTCCCATAGGACCGACCGTACGCGAGCCCTTTGATCGCCGATGCGTCCTGTTGAACATGCTCCTGCTATAGAATAATCTCTATCCTCGATGCCGCGAATCGTCGTGTCGACGTTACGGTTCGACGATCGAGTTTATAACGAGGAGTCTTTAATCTAACATAGGTATCGTTCGATCGTTCGATCGTTCGTTCGTTCGTTCGTTCGTCCGTTCGTTCGATCGTTCGATCGTTCGTTCGATGGATAGATAGAACGACCAACCAACCAACCGATCAATCGATCGATCGATCGATCGATCGATTGCTTGATCGCATCGATATCGAGTATCTTCTTCTTCACGTTCAAGGCGCGACTAGTTTCCTAATCAATCTACATTCTTCGATTTTCATCGTAGATCCGATCGCAAGATATCTAAAGTACGTTCATTTACGTCTATTTTGTACGATCGAAATTCCGAGAGAAAAAAAAAAGAAGAGAGAAAAGAAAAGAAAAGAAAAGAAAAAAAAGAAGAATTACAGATTTCGTGCACGTTAAGCTGACGGACCGTGGCGTTTTTAACGATCACAACATTTCCCTCGTAAACGCTTAATCATCTTATGCCTTCTTATGTCACGCCTCGTAATGACGGTGTTTATGTTCGCGACGAAGGTCGTTCGTTCGCTGGACCTTGTTATTCTCGTAAGAGACTTGGAAGACATTGTCACTCGAATCACACTCGCGAGCGCACGTTCTAATCTCGCTTCTCTTGAAATTATTTTATAGATTTGTCTCGGATCACGTGTATTAATCGGTAATATTATTATCTTTTATCAACGTATAAATCTTTAAAGAAAATCTAGAATAAATTCTTTTCGATCAACGCCCGAAATTCGAACGTTTCATTTTGAATATAATAAAAGTTATACGTATCTGTATAATTTGTCTGTATAGTTTCTATATAACTATTTCTTCATTTTTAATCGATCGATATGTCCTACATTGAGTTGAATTAAAATTGGTCGTTACTGGGATGTTCGAAATGAAACGCCGAGAGTCCCCAATCAACGCAACATCTCGAAGAAAGTTACAACCATCGGTTACAACCGTGTCTTACGTCGTAAAACTCGTTCCCCCTTAAAGGAAATACGTACGATACCCAAAGCAATGCTTATTTTCGATCATTTTCTTTCTCGCGATAACATAGTAAAGCCCTTTTTTACAAGCCTGTCTCTGTTGCCTTCGTGGAAGACCAACCGAGGTTTATCGTCACGAAAGAGTGCGAGAGAGCAAGATAAAAAAAGAGAGAGAAATATATAGATAGATAAAGACAGAGAGAGAGAGAGAGAGAGAGAGAGAGAGAGAGAGAGAGAGAGAGAGAGAGAGAGAGAGAGAGAGAGAGAGAAGGATCCTTAGCAAGGTTCTCGAGAAGTCTACGTGCGTCTGACCGGTCGAGGCTTTTCCACTTTCAGTGCGAATTTATGGCGATGCTAGAAGCTACCGGGTAGTCGGTATAGTTCTGCGTTCGTAACTCCTATCTTTCATTCTCTCTCTCTCTCTGTCTTTCTCTCTCTCTCTCTCTCTCTCTCTCTCTCTCTCTATCTATCTATCTATCTATCTCTCTTTCTCCCTCTTTTGCCGTTCGAAATAGAGGTAGTAGTAGCAGCAGCAGCAGCAACAGCAGCAGTAGTAGTAGTATTAACAGCAGCAGCAGCAGCAGCAGCAGTAACAGCGACGAAGCCCATGAATTATTCTCACGGCTCTGCCCGTGGGAAAATACGAGAGTTGCGCCAGTAGGCATCGTAAATGCGACTGCTAATTGCGCTCGCCGACGGCCACTCGCGCAGCTCCTGAATATCGCATTCTTTCGTGACGACTCTGCTTCCTCTTTCACTCTCTCTCTCTCTCTCTCTTTCTCTTTCTCTTTCTCTTTCTCTCTTTCTCTCTTTCTCTTTCTCTCTTTTTCACTTTTTCTCTCATCATATTTTGACTCACTCGTCGAAATCAAAAGTCTTACTCGTTAAGACTACTCGAGGAGGTCGAACGCCATGTTCTAACTTAAGAACCATTTTTCTTTTTACTCTTGCATTAAATAAAGAAAAAAAGAGAGAGAGAGAGAAAGATAGAAGGAAGAAAAGGATAGCAATGGTCTTTTTCGTTGTACGTTGAGGAAAAGAGAGAAAAGAATAGTTCCGAGAAACGTTAAAAAGTGAAGGACAAAGTCTCGGCATCGTCCTCGAGTTTTCTCGCTTCAAATTCCTCGGGAATTTTCTTCGGGAAGGAAAATTCATTCTGGTGAAAAAGAAAAAGGAAAAAAAAAGAAGAAGAAGGAGAAGAGGCGGAAGTATCCGTCGTCTTTACGGGAACTCGTCGCCGGAAATGTTTCTCTTTCTGTCGGGCCCATTAGGCGGACAATACACGTACCGACGTTCTTCGAGCGCAGCGAAACATTGAAAGGAAGATAGAGAAAGAGAAACAGAAAGAAAGAGAGAGAAAGAGGGAGGGAAAAAGTGGGGAGAAAGAGAGCAAGTGCAACGTGCAAGTGCAACGAACAAGTGCAACCTTTCTCCGAGTTACCATCAACTCTGATCGCTTGCTCTCTTTCTCTCTCTCTCTCTCTCTCTCTCTCTCTGTCTAACTCTGTCTCTCTCTCTCTCTGTCTCTCTTTCTCTCCGTGTAATACTCGCAACGTTTCTCTCCCAACGTTTCACGCGGAAACTAGATCGACCGAGGATATACATTCGTCGAGCTTTGAAAAATTCATAGATTCGTTTCTAAGAGTGCCGTTCCTTTCGGTAAAAGATACCACGACTCTCGTATATTTTTTTTTTTTTTTTTTTTTTTTATTATTTTTCTTACCGTGAAGATTTTCTTATATATGGATTACGTTCGTAAAAAAAATCAAATTTTTCTTCGTCATATTTTTATTACGATATCTTATTATGATATCTATTATCGTAGTACATAAATCATCTGATATCTATCGATTTTTATCTTATGGGGATTAGAAAACACATTGATTAAACTTACACTCTAATTTTTCTGTTTCTTCCCTTCCCTTTTTTCTTTTCATTACATACGTATTTACGTATATCCGCTATTATTATATTTTATTTATTCATTTATTTTTTCACTCGGTTTCTTTTTTTTTTCTTATTTCTTTTTTATCAATATCCAACTAATCTTTATGATATATCACCTAGTTAAACGATGAAAGTATGTAAACCGTTGACTGATTATTATTATTATTATCACATTCCAAAAATGAGATAATATCCGATGGCATGATTTTTTTCTTTTCTCTTTTTTTTTTTCTACTTGCACAAATACATCAGAGGAAAAGCGATGCACTTCGAAAAAGCAGAAAATTTCGTACATCCTTTCGGATCTGTGAAAATATCGGAACGTCCGTTCGCATCACTGTTCCAGCGTTCGTTATAGTTTCTGCTCGAGGGATCGCATGAATGTACATATGTGTACATTTATGTACGTACTTCGGCACACACATACACACACACACACACGGATATATATACATACACAGTTATATATGTAGATACATACGTAGCTCTCTCGCCATTTACCGTGAATCGTAGGCGGTACCTTCTCGTCCGTTCCGTGAAATCGAAACCCGCATTTTACGTTGTACTCGCGGATCTTACACTTCCATGTCCACGCTTTTCCAGGAGATCCTGGGGCATGCTAATATGCGCTTATTACGACGTTTCCCGCCGATAAAGCGCACGCTCCGCTATCCGTTCGTTGCATCGTATTAACGTTGAAACGCCTATCGTTGCTTACATACAATTTATACATATACTTATACGTGTAACGAATACATATACCTAGATATTTACATGTAGAATACAGATAGATACACGTATAGAGATTTAATGACACGTTTGGCATATATATATATGTACGTATACATGTTCCCTACTTTTTCATACGTTTATACATGTAG
>NC_057689.1:4191157-4223657 GCF_014466175.1 Vespula pensylvanica | reverse complement strand
CCACGGTGGCTGCTCTCCATCTCGCTTCGTCTCATACGCTTCCTGCGGCGTTCTCTTCCTTCTGCGATACTACTACACCGAGATGGAGGAAGAGGAGGAGGAGGAGAAGGAGGAGGAGGAGGAGGAGAAAGAGAAGGAGGAGGATGAGCGAGGGCGATGAGACGAGGAGGTGGTTTCCATGGAAACCAACCAACCAGCCTGTGCCAGCATCCCGGTTCAACCGTCTATTGCCACTTGCAATACCAACTCGGTACCGATGGTAAAAGCGCCCTTTTCCCTTCCACTCGCTTCTCGACCTTTCCCTCTCTATCTTTATCTCTCTCTCTCTCTCTCTCTTTCTCTCTCCTCTCTCTCTTTCTTTCTCTTTCTCTTTTCCTTTTTTATTTCTTTACTAGAACTCTCTCGAAAGAGGAAGAAGACAATTTTTATTCGCCCAGTCGTATCACCGATCACGGAATTCTTCTTATCGGTTACGACATATTTTCTTTTCGATCACCGAAGGGAACAAATTTTCTATACCTACATATTTCTTTTTTCTCTCTCTCTTTCTTTCTTTCTTTCTTTCTTTCTTCCTTCCTTCCTTCCTTTTTTTCCCTTCGTTCAATCCAATCGTTTGTGGTATTACCTCCTTTTAAAGACTTTCCAGTACTTAACTTCCTACCTTTTAATTACGTATTTAGAATTAAATCACAGATATGAAACTTTTAATCCTTTATCCGTCCCCTCGACAAATGAGAAGGATCTTTCGATAAACCGACGGATATGTCATAAACGCAATCCGCTAGGTAATTGTAATAATTATCCATGCGTCAGGATCCTCCATAGATATCAGGACAAGGGAATCTCGAGTTTGCGGTACGATGGATAAGGTACCGTCTTCGCAACTACCCACTACCTCTCTCTCTCTCTCCTCCTCCTTCTCCTCCTCCTCCTCCTCTTCCTCTTCATCCTCCACCACTACCGTTCTTGTTCACCGAGCAATTCCCGTGACATTAATTATTGAAATCGCCGCCGGCAGCCACCTCCTTACCAACCCACCTCCACCTATCTTTACGTTCCATCCCAAACCACCTCCTTCTCCACCTCCATCTCAACCTTCTCGTTTGCTCTCTTTCTCTCTCTCTCTCTCTCTCTCTCTCTCTCTCTCTCTCTCTCTCTCTCTCTCTCTCTCTTTATGTCTCTATCTCTCTCGTGCTTCTCGTTTCGCTGTTCTCCGGAAGTCCCCCGGGCAAAGTTCTCCGAGCGGAGTCTCCGGGCACTTAATATTCAATCGCCGAGTCGTTACGCCGCTCGCGTTCTCCTACCTTGCGATTCATATCTTCGATCGACCCCTTGCATTTTACACGCCACGACGGTGTCCTCGTTTTCGGTGCTATCGTGACGCGCCGAGAGCCGTCGTCGTCGTCGTCGTCGTCGTCGGCGGCGGCGGCGACGGCGTCTTCTTCGTCGTTCTTTCCGTTTCGAAACCTACCACGTACAATATATACTTATCTACGATTTCTCGACACGCGATTGATTCCATTTTATTTTTATATCAACGCGGATAAATCGATATTTGATTACTACTATTCTCTATACGTTACTTCGATTTGTTAAGAAATCGAACTATTATTCATTGGAATTTTTATTTTTCCTTTTTGTTTTTGTTTGTTTGTTTTTATCTTTTTCGTCGAAAGATCGGATAACTTCTTGCGGACGTAGTTAAGTAGTTAGGATCGTTATTGACTTTGTTTAAGAATTTTCAGAATTTCATGTAAAGAAAATCGAATGAAAATCGATCGTAACAAATCGACGCTCGATCGACGTCGCTTTTAAACGAGCTTGTAACGTCGAGTGCAACTAACGGCGAAGACGATCGTCGTAGCATATACAAGACCACCGGTGTCTTTGATCCGTGCTCGATCTGTACTCTACGTGCTTTGCTTCTCTTTCTCCTTCTCTCTCTCTCTCTCTCTCTCTCTCTCTCTCTCTCCTGCTCTCTCATTTTTCATGTGTGTCGATGTATGTAAAGCCGATTGAAAAGCAACGAACGGTTATCCACACTTCCGCTTCACGAACAACTATTTTTCTTTCTTTCTTTCTTTCGTTTTCTTTCTTTCTTTCTTTCCTTTTCTTTCTCTCTTCTCTACTCCCATGAATAAGTTATGAAACGGTCTCGTTCCTACCGATACATAAGTCATTAAGCAGAGGCGAAAGGATTACGAAGATATTATGAGGTTCCTCACACGATGAACGGATAAAAGATCACGACGTTAAAGTGGCACCCGTTTTCTCTGTGGCACACTCCGCAAAAGTCAATTTCGCGATTACGACTCTTTGCCATTTAAACCGAGAAATCGATACCTGTTGAATCGTACGTACCTACGTACATGCTTTTACTACGCGTAGTATGCATTGGTCTTATTAACGCGATATATCCTTGACGAGTCTTTATCTTTTCTTTCATTATCTTTTTATTTTTCCTGTTTTTCTTTTCTCTTTTTTCTCCTCTCAATTAAGTGCGTTTCGAAAGTTACCAGTTCGATTAATGGCAGTACAACGAAGAACTAGTAGTAATTAAACGGTCGTAAATTTTTTTTTCACTTTTATTATTATTACGCGATGTAATAATAATAATAATAATAATAATAATAATAATAATAGTAATAATAATAATAATAATAATAATAATAAAGGTCGGGTATAAATGCCGATGGACAAAGAACATTAAACATACTTACCTGCGTGATATAGCAATACCATTACCGTTTAAGCTGCAAATAAGAAAAAAAAAACCACGTAGAAAAATTAAATTAAAGAAAAGAAAAAAGAAATATTTATCTCTGACAAATGAAATTATAGAAATGAAAGAATATTCACCATTCTGCTAGTTGTTAATCGAAATCTCAAACGAGATACTATGTTTATTCTTGAAAACGTCGAAAGAAAAGCTAGATAAAATTAAATTTATTGAAATGCTGATAGAAAAGTATTAAATGATTAACGTCGATATCGTAAATAAATCTATTCATATACTTATTACCGACATTTTTATATATGCACGTACTACCGGAATGGAATTTCAAATTGAAAAATAGATTTTGAAATCTGTAATAATAATAATAATAATAATAATAGTAATTACAATAACATTAATTATAATAACAAATAACAATAGTACAATAGTAAGTTGAAATAAATTAAACGTCCGGGATATTTTCAGATTAATATTACAGCAGTCGGATTAAAAGCATCGTGATTAAATAACATAGAAATTTGTTCATTCGTCAATGGCAAAGACGATCGTTTCGACGATAGATCAACGTGATCGTGCTACGTGATAATAGTATAAGTTATAGAAGAGAGAGAGAGATAGAGAGAGAGAGAGAGGGGGGAGGGGAATTGAGAGGAAGGAGATTGAGTAGAGCCAGAAGGGTTGTTCGGCCCTCGTTAAATATTGAATCGAAGCCCTCTCTCCCTTTGGACGGATCGACGGGTAGCTCTTGTTATCCTGCCACCGTACTGACCCACTTACGAAAATCGCGTTTAACATCCTCTCACCCCTAACTCTGTTGTGTTTCTATGAGAGAACGAAAGAAAAAAAGATTATACAATCGAAATCTTTCGATTTATTAAACGTTCGACGTATATCTTTAAATCGAATTGTATTGGGTTCGTGTATTTAGTTTCATTGTTGCAGTGTTGAAACAAAACAAAGAAAAGAAAAAAAGCAAAAGGAGAAGAGAAAAAAGAATAAAAAGAAAGTTGGAACGATGCACTCGCGTTAAGAAATAAGAAACGTGCCAAGAAGTGGGAAAACGGAGACCAAAAAAAAAAAAGAGAACGGTCGAGGTGATAGAGTACAAGAGAGAAAGAGAAAGAGAAAGGAAGAAAAAAGAAGAAAGAGAAAGGAAAAGAAAAGAGAGAGAAAGAGAGAGCGAGGAAAAAAAAGAAAGAAAAAGAGAAGGGAGGATACAGATGTGGTTTATCGCGAGAAGGGTACAAGAAAGATGGCGATAGAAAGAAAGAAAGAAAGAAAGAGAGAGAGAGGAAGTCCATTTTCCTAATAATACTGGGTTTGGCTTTAGAAGAGGAGAAGAGGTTAGCCTGTTCTCTCTCTCTCTCTCTCTCTCTCTCTCTCTCTCTCTCTCTCTCTCCCTTTCTCTTTCACATTCTCTCTTTCTCTCGTTCTACCACGGCAACCCGTTTTCGTCTTTTGTTGTACACGCCCTTTTGCAACTACCGTGACACGAGCAACTACTCTTCTCTCTCAACCCCCAATGTCCACCTTCGTGAGAAGGGTTGTTCTCTTTCTCTCTCTCTCTCTCTCTCTCTCTCTCTTTCTGTTTCTCTCTCTCCTTCTCTTTCTCTCACTTTCTCTCTCAGTCTATTTCATTTTCTTTCTCTTTTACTCTTTCGAGCGATAAATATCCGGGGAGAACGAGGTGCACGGAAAAGGGGATAACAACCACTCCGGATTAAATGGCAAGTCCGCGACTGTGATCTCTCGGCAAATTGCCGCCTTAAGACGGTTATCAAGATCTTTCTCGATCTACGAGTAACGCTCCTTGCTACCGCTCAACGATGCATTTCAGTGCTTACCACTGAACGATCGATAAAATGTGGACGATGTTGTTCGAGTATCGCGGTCATGAAATAAAGTCATTTCTTCTTCTCTTTTATTCGTTTCACTCTTATTAAATCGATCATCTCCTACGATCTAGGTGTTTCATGTATCCACGTCTATTCTTTTTCTTTTATATATATATATATATATATATATATATATATAATATATACACGAACAATATCGATCCTCCTCGTATATTTTACGTATATACGTATATATTTTTAGAATAAGAAAAAGATAGTTGGAAATCATTGGGATTTCATTCGACTTTTCTCTTCAAACATTATCCCCTATATGATACAGATGGATAGTGAGAGAAAGAGAAAGAAAGAGAGAGAGAGAGAGAGAAAGAGATAGGGAGAGAGAAAGTAGAAAAAGGATAAAAAGAAGGAAAAGCGCATTGGTCGTGCAGAAAAGGGTGCGAATGAAAAAGAGAGAGAAAGAGAGAGACGAAGAGGGTCGCGTAGACTGAAAGAGGTCGATAGCACGTCCGTATTTCCCTCTAGCTTCCCCCTCTTACTCTTCTTCTCTTTTCTATCTCTCTCACCACCCTAGGCAGGTCGAAGTTACTTAACGTGATTAAATCCTCTCCCCTTTCCATCGCCGATCTGCTCCATTCTCCGGCTATCTACGTATCCGTCTCCAGTCTTTTCTCCGTTCTTCATAGTCGAACCAATCTACATCAGTTCTCTCTCTTTCTTTCTCTCTCGCTCGTTCGTTCCTCGCTCCCTCTCTCTTTTAGTTCTGTTTACGTTTTATCGACTTCGCGGCCTGGGATGTCCTTAACTAACTAACTAACTAACTAACTAACTAACGAACGAACGAACGAACGAACGAACGAACGAACATATCGTCTTTCTCTTTGATTTTCAAACGCTTTCTTCGTATACAGGATACGTCCAATAAAATAGAAAGTTGTCTTTTTCCCGATAGTTTTTAATGTGTTAAAGAAAATATTCAATAATACAATATTTCATCCGTAGAATATATAAGACATAGATATCGCGTATATATTATATACTATATCGTGAATCAACGTGAAGATATTTATGAGCGCGATTATGTAAGATATTAATTTATTAATAATAGACAATATCATCGAGCTTCGAATTATGTATTATTGAATATAACGATCTTCAGTAAAACTAGAAGAGGAGGAGGAAGAACGAGATCCCTGAAGTGTCCAAGATAAATCATGATCCACTCTTGAAGTTAGCATCGTCCGTTCGGGCAGGTCCTTAAGAAAGCTCGAAGATCGTTTATATCAATATACATTCGTATGAAAGCGTCGATTACCGAGGAGAAGATACACTTCGACCGAGAGTTTCGAGTAGCCAACGTATTTGCAGTGTGTGATTCACACGTTCGAGACTCCTAGGGATTCTCCATAGCCTTTTCCGAGGGGTTAGTGTTGAGGGGTTGGGTAGACGTACGTGAGCTGAAGAGAGATAGAGCGAGTATAGTTAGAAAGAGGGAGGGAGTTTCGGAAGGAAGAGGTTACCGGGGCGATCCGCTTGGTCGAGGCGTCTCGTCGTGTTCTCTCTCTCTCTCTCTCTCTCTCTCTCTCTTTCTCTCTCTCTCTCTCTCTTCCTCCCTCTTTCTCTAAAACTTTCCTTCCCTTCGTATATTAGTACGTGTATGTATGTGTGTATGTGTGCTTTATGTATATGTGTGTTGCGTCACGGCGAGGAAGTCGATGACCCACCTTTACCTCTTCCTCTTCTTCCTCTTCTTCCTTCTACTCGTCATCTTCCTCTTCTCCTCCTCGTCCCTTTTAGTCATCTTTCTCCTCTCTCTTTCTCTCTCTTTCTCTCTCTCTCTCTCGCTCTCATCTTCTCTCATAGCGGTCTCTCTCTTTCTCTCTCTTTCTCTATGTCTCTATCTCTCTTTCTCTTCCTCTCGTTTCTGCCGGCTCGCAATGCGGCACGGAGTGCATCGAAGAACGTGCGCGTTCGTCGTGGAAAATACGAGATGCTCTGTCTCTTTGCTCTCACCGTGTTCTCCTATTACGTGCTCCTCCTGCGTATATGTGTGTGCATTTATATACACGGCGTTCTCTCTATCTCTGTCTCTCTCTCTCTCTCTCTCTCTCTCTTATATCTATATAGCAACAACGAACGTGCAATATCAAGCGGCGCGAATTAAATGACGTTCACGAATTTCCTTTCGTTTTTACAAATTCGCTTTACATTTTAAAACTGTTTAGATAAGTTCGTTGTTCGTGGATATCTCCAACAAATATATAAAGTTTTTAACATAAATGAATGAACGATTTTTCAAAATAGTTTTCCGATCACGCCGGCTAAGGAAAGAATTGTGAAAGTTTTTCTCGTATAATTATGGTGGGATTACTCAAAAAGATAAAACTTTCGAAGAGAGGGAAGATATGAAAGTTCCTCGTCTCCTGGATTTGCAAGGTTAATTCGGTGTATAAATTTCGTTTGTATTTCACATTGCAATATCGTCAATCTTAACGACGAGGTCCCTGACCTTCCGCGATCTACGATCGTCTCATGGAATTCCGAGACACTTGGAAAGTGCGTAGCGTCCACGAATATTTAACATTCCATGAGTTTAAGGCCAATGAACTCTTGAAGTGACCCTTTCGAGCTAAGCTTCGCGTCTGTGTCAACGCGTGACCTAGTTTGGTCGAACGTCTCTCTACGACTTCTCTCGCGAACGTGTGCGTCTCTATTCGTAACTCTCTGTCTATGTATGTATGTATACATGTATGCATCTATATACATATGTATCTATCTGTCTATCTATCTATCTATCTATCTATCTATCTATCTATCTATCTATCTACTATCTATCTACTATCTATCTCTCTATGTATGTATGTATTCGTGTTGGGTGTGTGCATCCGTATACGTTTGTTCAAGAGTACAACTCGATTACTGCGTCGTGCTTCGCATCCAGATAAACTTTCGCGTACTCTCCGCTTCCATCGTTCTTTTTGTTTTTTTTTTCCTTTTTTCTATTTCTTTTTTGTTGTTGCTATTCTTCCTTTCTTCTCTCTTATTTTTTTTCTTTCTCGAAAAGAGTCATGGAAGGTGATAAAAATTGTTCTCTATTTCGAAGAGGAACAGGAATCTCATTTCTCTCCTCGGTTTATACGATAAAAGAGGACGGAAATCGTCCTTTCAGATATTAAGCCCTGCTCTTATCAACTTTTTCTTTTTCTTCGTTGTACCTACGTACATATGTACCTACGTACCTACGTACATATGTATGTGTATATATATATTGTACATATGTATATACACTACATATTACCAGCCGAGCCGACAACGTTAGAACTACCAGTACGTATCTTCGTACGCGAGCTTGGAAACTCCGAGGGAAGGTTAAAAGTTCCGAATATAAGCGGAGACGCCACGGAGGCGTACGACCTTCGCTCGACTATCGATTAATCGCCGGGGCAAGCTCAATGCCAAACCAAAAGCAATCTACTAATCTAGCCGCAGTATATTGCACGATCAATCTCGAACGGGCGTCGACGTTAGCCGCCATTTATTCATTTTTCTATCTTTCTTTCTTTCTCTTCTTCTTCTCTCTCTCTCTCTCTCTCTCTCTCTCTTTCTCTCTATTTCACTCTATTTTTCTTTCTTTTTCTCTATCTCTTTTTATCCCACCGAGAAAACCGGAATGAAGTACTACACACTTTTTCTACGAATCGAGATATCAGGAGTTACGCGTCAATCAACGAAGATTATCAATGAAAGATCGGCGTTATATATCGGTGGAAATTTACAGGCGTTGTGATCTACTTCCGATGATATTCAGTGAAAACAAGAGAGAAAGAGAGAGAGGGGAATGTTCTTATGAAATTCAAATGAGGTTGTTTGTAATAACGAGATTCGACAGATATTCTTTTAAAGCGAAGCTTTAGAATGATCGTATTGTAACTATTGAACATGAAAGAGAAAAATAAAAAAAAAGAAAAAAAGGAGAGAAAAAGGAAGGAATAATCAATCGTAGAAGTCATATTTGATAAAACGATCGAAATTATTAAAAATCTTTCGACGGACGAATCGTATCGATTCGCGAATTTCTCGAAACAACGACGTTTTCATTTACTTTTCTCTCTCTCTCTCTCTCTTTATTTTTTTTTTTTTTATTATTACAAAGCGTTATGCAGGTGCGACCATTCTGGATATTGCGGATAATACATCATTCGGTTGACCCAATTTCGGGAACACCGAGTCTCCAAGTGGCGGTGGTGGTTCACGGGACAAATGGGATATAGACGCGGACGAGCGGAATAGATAATCTCGGATCGTATAGTATACCTATCTAGGTGTATATTCGTGTGTACGTGCGTGATATATCTGTATATGAGTCTATCTCCAAACGATACACAAAAGCAGTCGTCGACGGATTGCGGAAAAAGTCGCCGGAACTTCGCAGGAAGTTGAACGTTTCAGTCGCTCACGTTGCACCTGGCAAAGTGGATATCGATCGTAATCACTTTTCCAATTAACTGTCCTCGTTAATTGTGTATTACGTAAAGCGGACTATAGAATTATTTTCGCGAACAATTTATAAACACCCGATTTAACGGGAAATCGTTAGTGTTGAGAGAGAAAGAGAGAGAGAGAGAGAGAGAGTGTGTGTGTGTGTGTGTGTGTGTGTGTGTGTGTGTGTGTGTGTGTGTGTGTGAGAGAGAGGGAAGGATGGAAAGAAAAAAGAAGAAACGTGAGTAAAATGGCCGCGTACGTACATACGTATGTATGTACGTATGTATGTATGGGATATTTTCGGCTCGAACAGAATATTCTTGGCTAGATTGATTTTTCGCCCTCTCCTCTCTCTCTTTCTCTGTTTCTCTTTGTCTCTCCCTCTTTCTCCTCCTCTCTCAATCTCTGTATGTCTGTCTCTCTCTTTCTCTCTCTACTCCTCGTGGGAGTAACACAGTTGTGCGAAATGTAGTTAAACATCGAGTTTCCATCCTCGACTAGCAGGTGGAGACCGTCAAAACACACTTTGAGAAGCTTGCGAGTTACTCGCGAACCGTTCCAGAACTTCTCACTATCTCTCTCTCTCTCTCTCTCTCTCTCCCTCTCTTTCTCTCTGTCTTTGTCTGTCTTTCTTTCTACGAGTATTCTTCTTTTGCACCGAAAGAATCTTCTACGTGATTCTCTATTTTTTCTCCCATCTCTTTCTCTCTCTTTCTTTTTCTCTTACACACACCCTTCTTCGGAGATATAATCGATGTAAGAAAAATCGTCTTTGGACGTTAAGAAAAATCGCGAGAAAAACATCGTGCCGTGAAAGATGTCGACATGTTCGAGATAAGCTTCGGAGATTTAGCGACGTCTTTCCGTGGTATTCTTTACGCAAGGTGATTTCATATCGGAAGAATATGTGTCTGTGTGTGTGTGTGTGAGCAAAAGAGAAAGAGAGAGAAGGAAGGCAAACTGGGTCGTCGCCGGCGGCGGGCGGCACATGTCGATTCGCGGTCTTTTTTTTCTCCTCTTTTCTTTCTTTACCTTTACTCCAACCCCTACCCTTACCCCCACGTGTCTCACAACCTCCATTACCAACACTACTACTACCACCAGCAGTACTATCTATCACCACCAGTACCAACACCACCACCACTAACCACCTCACCCTCTCTTCGGCCCTTACCACTCCAGCTCGTTGTCTCTTTGACACAAAGACTCGCGTCGACCGTATGACATTATGCATTCTTTTTTATCCTCTTACCAAACGGAAGAGCTTCCGTTCAACGAATCGTTGTTGTACCTACTCTACATAAAAAATATGTACACGTATATTATATACGTACTTACACTATATGGGTACGCTACGAGATGTGTGTTCTACGTAAAAAACACGAGCTTTTTCTTTTTCTAATTCTCCTTCTTCTCTTCTTTTTCTTTCTTTTTTTCTTTTTTCCTCTTTTCTTTCTTTGATTTTTTATTTTCGAACTCGCTGCTCTCGTAAACTAGAGAATATACGCTTAAGATACGCGCCTCTCTTTTTCTATTCTTTTTTCTCTTTTTTTCTGTCTTTGTCTTTTTTTTCCTCGATATTGTTATTACGATATTTATTGTGCCGCGATATCTTTATGCCAGCGAATGAGTGCTCTCTCGGGAAGACGACTCGGAAATTATAATTGGACAACCACACGAAACGCACTCGCCTCTCTCGTAAGGCCTCGAAACTTGCCGTTTCACCGGATGTATCGAACGATGTTAGAGACAGAGACTAATTTTCGAGAGTAGTCTTGTTCCGAGAGTAACATCGTTAATGTACACAGATACATACATAGGCACCTCGCTCTCTCTCGCTCTCTCTCTCTCTCTCTCTCTCTCTCTCTTCCTCTGATACATGCACGCACACTAACAAACACACACACATGCGTGCATACACCTACTACGTGCACTCGCTCATATCTTCTGTCTTCGTTGAATTGAAATGAAACTTAAAATCAAAGAACACGATGCAACTGTGTATGAACTTGTAGAAAGAAATGAAAGATACAAAAAGAAAGGCAAGACAAGAGAAAACGAGACAAGATACAGACAAAGACTATTTTGGTTAGCTTTTATATCGCTAAGGTCTTCGAAAGGAAGGAAGAAAGGAAAAGGAAAAGGAAAAGGAAGGTGGTCCAACCAGATCGAGTCGAACGGCCGAAACAGGTGCGCGAGACCGGCGTGTTCTCTTCGTGGCGTGTGCCGACTAAGTATACTGCCTTAATAACGCGCGCGGACCATCCGTATGGACGAGCAGCACGCACACATTAACATAAAGACAGGCTGTATGGACGATGGTATCGATCAATAGCCGGCTACGTAACTAGTTATCGACGGAACACCATGAAATTTTCGTTCCTTTTTTCTCCTCTCAGACACTAGGGACGTGCGTCGATTATAAAGCAGAGAGAAAGAGGAAAAAGAGAAAGAGAGTATCGAGATTTTTTTATCCAGAGATAAAAAAGAAGGACACACAGAGAAAGAGAGACAGAGAGAGAGAGAGAGAGAGAGAGATTGGTAGAAGACAATATCGCTATTTGTGTGTATGCTTTGCTTTATCAAATATAATTCCATTATATTCAGAAACACAAGAGATATTATTATGATGTAGATACGTTCTTTGATAATTAATCGACAAAATAAATGGATATTTTAACGCTTTGTCGTTGAAACGACATTTGCTGAAACAAAACGAGCTGCTCCGATAATTTCATTTCAATTTATGTTGAATTATTAAACTGTATCGTTGAATTACTGAATAAATACTGAATAAATACTGAATATAATATAATCACTATACCATCTGGATTACTAAACGTTAACAAACAAAGAGCAATATTCAATAATTGTTAATTATTTGTAAATATTTTCCGTTTACCGCAAAATGAGAGAGAAAGAGAAAGAGAGAGAGAGAGAGAGAGAGAGAGAGAGAGAGAGAGAAAGAGAGAGAAAGATGTATATATTTCTCAATGACTTTGAATCCAAATTGTTAACTTCATCAGCGACTAGAGTTTCGCGAGGCTCCGTTACTACGATCGAGAGGAGAATAAGAATAAGAATAAGAATAAGAATAAGAATAAGAATAAGAATAAGAATAAGAAAAAGAAGAAGAAATAAAGAAGAAGAAGAAGAAGAAGAAGAATAAGAAGCATACGTACGCGAGCGGTAGCGTAATGGCGGGGTAAAAGAGAGATGGATAGAAAGAAAGGTGATGTTGGTGGTGGGGGTAAGGCCCAACGGCCGAGTCCCGAGCCCGGTGTAGTATATGGAGTGGGGCACGACAAAGGCACGGGTAACGCAGGTGAAACGACCGACCGTCTGTTCCGCAGGCTGCGTTCGCACGGGCCCCTCGTTGTTGCGTCGTCGTCGTCCTCGTCCTCGTCCTCGTCCTCGTCGTCCTCATCGTCGTTGTCGTTGTCGTTGTCGTTGTCGTTGTCGTTGTCGTTGTCATTGTCGTCGTCGCGTGGTAGTCGTTGTGGTCGTCGTGGTCGTCGAACGGAGTCGAACGAACGACGTTGTATTAGCTGGCGTTAGCAGCTCGCAACGGAAAAGCGAACGATGGTCCGCCACCGTCACTGCCGGCTGCTTCTGGTACGATAAAGGAGAGGGAAGGAGGGCCCATCGCCGTTCTCGGGCCTCAGTCAAGCGAAGCACGTCACCGTGTGCGTTTCAAGAGAGAGAGTCTCTCGCTCCTCTTTCCATCGTTCTCGCGTTGCGTTTACTTCCGCCGGAAGTCAGCAGAAATTTGATCACGAAATTCCGTCGTTTCTTTTGTTTTTGTGTTATACTTTTTTCTTTTCTCTCTTTTTTTTTTTTTCTTTTTTTTTCTCTCCTATGGTAGTAATAAGTATTTCGAGAGAAATAAGATAGAGAAGTCTGAAGTCGGGGAACACGGATTTATATATATATAAGAGAATTTGTTCTCTATCGACGCCATCTCTTTCTTCTCTCTTTACTCGTGCGAGTTACGTGTTTGTGTTTGTGTTTGTGTCTGTCGTTCGTTCGTCTCGTTTCGTCCGCGTGTGTGTACGTATATGTGTGCTTGCAAGAGTGACATGAAGAGTCAACGCAACTATACCAAGCCGCACGATAAGTCATGTTGAGCAGGTTCGAGCTGCTTCAAGGGGCTGTCAGCTACCTTCTGTTATCAGGTGCGCGAGATCGATGCTCGCTCCGTTCACGTTGTGCTTCCTTCTTCGAGAACGTGCGAGCTTGTAGGTTGATATCGAGATAGTCCCGTGAATGTACATACCTACATGCATAGGATAATCATAGTGTATACGTAGATAATAATAACGAGCGTTTATCGACGCTTCATCGTTGTCTCGTTAAGCTCTACTATCTTCAATGATTATTATTATAATCGTCGGTAAACGAAGAAATAGTCTTTCGCTAATAATTCTCTTTCTTTGTTTCTCTGTCTCCTTCTCTATCTTTCTCTCTCGTTCCCCTTCTTTCTTTCTCAAACGATCGATACGTCGATTATGGCAAATCGTAATTTCGAATATTCGAGCTAACAATATATATATATATATATATATATATATATATATATATACATACACGATTATATATATACGCGTATGTATGTATATATGTATCTACTGTATTTCGTAAATTGAACGATCTCAAAGACGATGGGGCATCAAAAGCAGTCATTGGATGACGTAGCGACTATCGAACAATGCCACCGCGGTATTCGCATAAATAGGTCACCAAGACGATACGATCTCAAGAATCGTAAACTCTATTGACGCGACGTTACGATGCTTCATCGACGTTTTTACGTCTTCTCTGTAGTAGAACCAGCACCAGCAGCAGCAGCAGCAGCAGCAATGGCAGCATTCCTACGAGAGCATTTATCCGCGAGCACGAGATCCTTCTGTTCCTTTATCTTTCATTAGACTCTTCCAAAGTAAATGGACAGGCCTGTTAGCTCGACCAAGCTAGAGTTAAATACTTTCGATATTTTACTTTATTTATTCTCCCTTCGATGAAATAATTAAACGTGATTACGTATAAACGAGAGAAATCCATTTTATAATAGTTTCATTAATCGTCCGAGATAAATTAAAAAATTTATTCCCCTCTGCCTTTATCGAACGACGTAGAATTTGTTTAGATATTCTCCCAGTGTGTAATCGATTAGACGAAAGTGGCGGGAAAAGTTTTCCTTCCGTACAGTAGGTAGTAATGGTGGTGACGGCGGTAGGAGGGGACCCTTCTGTAATCCCATTCGACGGCTGTTCCGGTACACCCCTCGTTTTCAGTTCTCTTTCTTTCTTTTTCCCTCTTTTTCTCTTTCTTTCTTTTTTCTTTTTTCAGAATATACTATATACGCCGTATGCGTGTTTTCGCGTACTCCACATACATACATATACACACACACGCACACACACATATATATATATATGAAGTTTATTGTTTACACCCAAGACGAACCGTTTGCATTTTCTTTCTCTTTCTTCTCTCTCTCTCTTTCTTTACATTCATCTTCCTTTCTCTTTCTTCACCCATCTCTTCCTCACTACCATTACACACTTCCGTTCGATCGTAAAAGTAACGATAGAGAATTATCTGTTCGAAGGTCTTTGTACCGAAAGAAGCCACTATACCTTCATCGTGTCTTTTCTAACTTTTTTTTTTTTTTTATACGTCAAGGTCGAAACGTCCCTTTGAAAAGGGCGATAGACTCGGACGATGGAGTACCCTCAGTTAAATTGTGTCTATTCTCTCGAAATTCCTAGTATACTGTCAGAATACCAATGTAGAATATCGCTCATTCAACTCGAATCGGATAATTTCGATACTACGATTATTGACAAATTTATGGAACATGTCGAAGGACGTATATCGATCAAACAGATTTACGATGGTAGTAAGGCTCTATTTTTTATCTTTTTCTCTCTCTTTCTCTCTCTCTCTCTCTCTCTCTCTCTCAGAGAGAGAAAGAAAAAGAGAGAGAGGGAGGGTGATGTAGAGTCTCCTGTTTCCACTTCGTATAATCAGACACTAATTATTTCCACGGATCGCTAATTGTGCTGTTCTCTCTTTGTTTCAGAACGGGACAGACACTCCAACAATAGATTATCTGCGTAAGTATACACATAATACATAACATAAAATTTTCTTTTTCTTTTCTCTTTTTTTTTTTTTTTTTTACTTTTTTCTTTTTCTTTTTCTTTTTTTGATCTTCTTTTTTCTTTCAGTCCTTGTTTGCTCTTTTCATTGATTTACATTCATAAAAATGTATATTTTACATTGTACATTTTTTATGTAAATTTTTATGTATACATAACGTGTCTTTGGCTTATCTAACTCCGATAACTTAGTCGACGACTTGGTTTTTGTATGTTGACGTAAAAGTGAATTTTCGTCGAGTCCGCGTCACGATTCGATCGCAACGTTCAAAAATGTGTATATCCGTCTCTCTCTCTTTCTCTTCTTCTCGTTTAACGACGAATTTACGATCGTCCGACGGGATATCCTGTCATATTTCATTCTCAGTTCGAGCGAAAACCGATTAACATCACCGTGTGCCTGGGCGGTATCTCGAACGTGTGTGTCACTTTATGAATTATTCGCGACGGTCGATCTTTTCTAATTCCATCTTTCTCGCGAATTTGCAGACATCGTTAGAAAGTAAAAGTGTGAATGAAAACTTGATGATTTTCTTTTTTCTCTTCCTTTGCTTCGATCATCGGCGAGGCGCGAAAAGTGAAGTAATTATTAATAATCGACTTTGAATCTTTACCTATGTAATTATTAGATTCACTAAAAAAAAAAAAAAAAAATCTTTTAAAACATTGCAAAAGTGTATTATAAATTATCATTAACGACAAATAATAATTTTAATATAATTAAAAGCGACGATAATAGATCGGCGTTCCAGTTTGAATGCCCCACCTTTTATATAATGATTTTCTGTTAGACGAGTATCCTCTTTTTATTTCTCTCTACTTTGTTAATATTTAATCGTTGGAATACCTATCCTTAATACTTCTTTTTTTTCTTCTTTAAATTACATAGAATTCGATCTTTTCTCTGTCTTTCTTTAACCTTATATAATTTACATTGTCGAATACTATTTATAAACATTTGTCGTACCGCTTGAATCATATTTCCTGAATGAAGGGAGTTTCTTCGTTGAGACACGAAGTATGTATGTAACGTTAATTGGGACGCGTTTAATATCGTTCCTCTTTTCATCACCTTTCCCCTCGTATCACGTTTAACAGAGTTTTCGGTTTCGACCCCTCACTAACTGACTCTAATAATCACGGTACACGCCCTCGAACCAAAAAGTGGGTCATACCGTTTATCGACGAAGGTTTACGGTCATTGTATAAACTCGTTCTGCAATAAGAGACGATATGTCTCTTTCTTATTATTCTCTAAGCGAAATAAATTATTCAGAGAGAGAGAGAGAGAGAGAGAGAGAGAGAGAGAGAGAAAGAGAGAGAGAGAAAAAGAGAAAGAATGTATATGTATGTGCACGTGCACGTGTTTAAATTCTATATCTAAATTGTTAGATATTATCACACGAAGAGAAAGAGAGAGAGAAAAAATAAAATATACTGTACAATATAAAATCAAGTCCATTAGACGTACAAATTAAGTGTAAGAGGAGAAAAAAGAAATAAAAAAAAAATTAGTATGATGTAGTATAAAGTAGAAAGAGAGAGAGAAAGGAACTCGCTAATTATTATCGAGTAAGCAGCACGCGACCTTGTTCGATTCCGATAACGTGGATACATATATGCATATACACATACATATGTGTGTATATATATATATATATATATATATATATATACGTATATGTACATATACACACATGTATACGCATACATGGGTCAAATTGCCTTAAGCTTAATGATAAGGTGTTTCGGTTTCGCCGATTTGTCCGCCACAAGTCACGATAAAACGATGAGAATCTCTCTCAGTTTCTTTTTATTTTTATTTCCTCTCTCTCTCTCTCTCTCTCTCTCTCTCTCCCTACCTCTCTCTCTCTCTCTCTTTTCCTCTTTTTCGCATTTATTTATCGCGGAGGCGTTATCATTAGTCGACTACTGTTCAACGAAGCACTTTGTGCACGACGATAGAAGGTTGAGTAGGATTAATTATTGCGCAATTTTTGCCACTCTTATCTACTATTTTATTTTTATATTTTCTTTTTTTTTTCTTTTTTCCTGTTAGTTAACGACGTTACGATCGAGTTAGAACCGAACGATTTAGAATTTTGAACGAAGTTCTATCGATGTATTTCGATTACCGAATCGAGCGAAACTTTCGTGTCTAATTAATTTTCATGAAATTGAATTTTCCTTTCTCGAGAAAGGAGAAAGAGGAGAGAGAATAGAAAATGGGACACAACCGTTAGATTCTCTCTCGTATGTAATAAGTCTCATCGTGTAAAATTAGTCTGAATTATATACTATCAATTCCTGACCTCTTCAACATGATACTCGAGTAATGGAATATATATATATATATATATATTCTTCTATTCGTTACTCAAATACTCGATAAAATTAGTTGAAGTATATACGTACAAATAAAAATAAAGGACCGACGATCGTCACGTATAATAATCATAGGAATTAATTTTTATAACTTCGATATTTTTTTTTAAATATTTTTTCAAACCGCGTGCGCGTATACGATCGTTGTTTCTATTTTCTTTTCCTTTTTTTTTTTTTTTTTTGTAACTCGCTCGAAACCGATATATTTATCTCGTTTTAAATATATTTCCGATAGCTTTATCGTATGAAATTCGAGGTTAAAGAAATAAATCGAATTTCTTTTAAATAATCATATCTTCTCGCTGTCTCTCTTCCTCTCTTTTTCTCTCTATCTATCTCTCACTTTCTCTCTATGTAACACATTTCTGATCCATTTATTTCGTTTCGTTTCTCTCAGTACGTATTCGAATCTCCACGATGTTAATCAAGTCGTTAACCAACCACCGATATCATAGACCATTTCTCTTGCTCTCTCACTCTCTCTTCCTCTCTCTCTCTCTCTCTCCCTCTCTCTCCCTCCCGTACGTAATGCCGTTTACTCGCTCTTAACCCGTTTTTCACTTGGGTTTAACAGAACCGACCTACATCGACGTACCAGTGATTAGTGGAGTCTCGTTACGCGTTCTCATCCGAAGTTTCATTCCACAGGCATTTTTCATTTTTGCAAAGATATATATTTTTATATTCGATGACAAACGTTCTCTCTCTCTCTCTCTCTTCTTTTGCACCTTTTTTTTCAACCATATCATTTATTTCATTTTTCGACTTATTTATATATCGGTAACATAGCGAGATAATTTCGATCTCCATTGGATAATTTTAATTACTGTTCCAGCCGGTGGCTATCGTATTTTCTCCTCTCTTTCTCTCTCTTTCTCTTTCTTTCGTTTTCTATCTATTTTTCGACGAAACTACATATGGCACGGTGGAAAAGCATTGCCTGCAAAAGCAATAAACGATCGTAAACGATTTGCCGTACGTACATATCTATGAATAGTCGAGAGTGCACGATCCGAGGCGTTTTCGTTACGGATATTGCCAGTTCGTGATTGGTCCAGAGTCCGTCTTTTTTAACATCGTTGCGTGACGGTAAGACACACACACACACACACACATATACATATACAAACAAATACAAACACATACGTATACAATCGCACATGTATAGTGTATCGATACTAAGAAGAATGAAAGAGGAGGAGGGATTTAGACGTACGATTCGAAGTCGTATCTATTTTGGCACATCCTCGTCGTTCTCTTCGTGGCGGACTAAATTAAGTGTCGCGTCAACGGGCCAATGAAATCCAGCATCTTACATTAAGAAAACGAAACGTTGATCGTCGACGATAAAGCACGAAGGAAAAAAGAACAAGGAGCAAATCGATTTTCGTCGTTTTATCAAAATTCTTCTATCCCTTTTGTCTCTCTCTTTTTCTTTTCTTTTCTCTTTCTATCTCTCCTATACGTGATACCTCATAAATCCATTAAATTATTCGCAATAATCGTTTTCTTTCTTTTTTCTTCTTTTACGATCGTGATATAAAATTTGTTAATTAGATACTCGCACCAGTCATGTAAAAACTTCTCTCGTAACGCTATTTTTATCTTCTTATTTCTCTCTTTTTCCCCGAAATGAACATGTGCAAAAGAGAGAAAGAGAGACAAACAGACGAACAGACAGACAGACAGAAAAAGAGAGAGAGAGTGAGAGAGAGAGAGAGAGAGAGAGATTATGTCGTTTTCATCAAAGAGTACAATCATCCTTCCTTCCTTTGACTCGGTCCCGTCTGTTTCGTGTTGTTTTTATTCACAGTCCGTTTGTACGCTCAAATCCTGATGTTTTTGCAACAAAGAAGAATAAGAACTCTATTCGCGTTTTAACGATTAAGTTTCGCGTATTTTCAGCCATGATTATCGCCGATGAGAATTACATTCGTACGTAATTAATGCCAGCGTGAATAAAATTCGAAAGGAGCATCGAGGTAGATGAAATCTATCTTCTTCCTCGTCTTTTTTTCTTCTTTTTTTCTTTCGTCACACGCTTACCGACTTTTACCCTTCTTTACCCTTTCAACGATTTCCTTCCTCTCGTCTCGCTGCTTCTCTTTCCACGCCCCTTTCACTCCCTTTCTCAACGATGAAACAGCTACTTTTCAACCGATACCCTCCCACAGTGGCTAGATATCTAATTATAAAACAAGCGTGAGTCGAACGAGAGACATCTAAAGAGACAAAAAGACAAAATGAGAGAAAAAAGAAAGAGAGAGAGAGAGAGAGAGAAAGAAGAAGAAAAAGAAATTTACTAACGAGCTTAGAAAGTTGAAAGGAAAATTGTATATCAATCATATTAGAAATAATAATCTACAACTGAATGAATGAATGTATGAATGAGTGAGTGAGTGAGTGAGTGAGTGAGTGAGTGAATGAATTAATTAATTAATGAATGAATATAAAAAGACAGATTTTCAATCGTGTGCATAAAAAAGATTTGTGATCGAAAGAAAAAGAGAAAAAAAAAGATTATCTATTCTAAATGGCTATGTAACGTACGGACGTACATGATTTTCTTCTTTTCTTTTTTATCTTTCTTTTTTTCATTTTTTTTTATTTTTTTATTTTTTATTTTGTTCTCACGAGATAAAGAGAAATAGGAAGAGAACCTTTCGTAAGAGTAAGGTGTAATCGTCGATAATCGCCTTGTTGTTATACGAATTCATAAAAATTCCATACGGTTATCTCTTCATGGATTTAGTGACAACGATAGCTCGTTTCTTCCTGCCGGTTCTGTTTCCAGCCGTTTTCACCCTTTCTACGCACCGGTATGCATGCAAAATTGTTCTCCCCCTCTTTCCCATCCTTCTCTCTCTCTCTCTCTCTCTCTCTCTCTCTCTCTCTCTCTGTCCCTCTCTCCTTCTCTTTCTCTCGACACGGGTAGAAGTGAAATTATTACGAACGTTCGTAGCTGCGGCGCTTCCTCACACCAACGCAAAACTCTTCACTATGTTTCTCTACGTACTTACGTCTCTGTGTATTTGTATGTATTTATGTACGTGTGGGTGTGCGCGCGCTTCGTCGTAGTCGTAGTCGTAGTCGTCGTCGTCGTCGTCGTCGTCGTCGTCGTCTACCTTCGTATCATTCCATCGAGACTGCACATTTTCATGCGTACGAGCTTCTGCACAGATGGCGAATAAAGCAGAATGGAGGAAAACGAGTAGAGAAATAAGGGATAGATGAAATGTAAAACGTCAAAGAGTGGATAAAAAATTTGTGAATGGTAGATAATAGTGTGGAGCAAAAATAAAACTAAACAAAAGAGAATTGAATTAAACGAATAATGAAATAAAAAAATACGATAGATAGATAGGTAGATAGGTAGATAAATAGATAGATAGATGAATAGAAGAATAAACATACAACAAGAGATGAAAACGGAGGGAGGAGGAGGAAAGCTAATACCTACATAGCAACAAAGTTTGATAGTTATTCGGTAGACTGTCTAGTAGAATTTTGCATCTTCCATCCCTCTTTCTCTCCCGCCATTTACTCATTCCTCTTCCGTCATCAAACCCTTTTACCTTTGGACCCCCCTTGGTCTCCACCTCTTTCTCTTTTCCCCTCTCTCTCTCCTCCTCCTCCTCCTCCACCTTACCATATTCTCCTTCATATCTCTCTTTAATGACTAAGAGAACTTGCTTTCGTCCGTTAAATAGAAAGAGACCGAGAAAGTGAAGAAACTTTTGCCCTTTTACTAGGTACAAATAGTTTAATCCTTAAGCCAACTGTTAAGCAAGTAGTTCAGAATTTCGTTGATTTTTAGAGGAAGGAAAAGAAGAAAAGAAAGTGAAAAAGAAGGAAGAATGTATTTAATTATTAATAATTCTCAGTTCGATTTTCTCGATGTCTATATATATATATATATATTATATCAATGTCGAATACGATCGCATGATATAATCGAGTCGGTTTTGACGCTCGATTGACTTTTAATTTTTCTTCTCGATCGTTCGTTAACTCGTTTGTTAATTCGTTCGTTTCATTAACGTAACGTAGTAAAATTTATGAGAGCTCACTCATAGTTTCTACTTTTAACGCGATTCGTTATCTTTTTTCTTCTCTCTCTCTCTCTCTCTCTCTCTCTCTCTCTCTCTTTCGTTCTCTTTTTCTCTCTCGTTTCCTCCGGGGAAATAGCGCGTCTTCTTTTTACGGACTGAACAAAAAAACACGAGAGAGGACCGAGGGGTCGCCTCGAAGCAGAAGGGCCTCGAACGTGCTCGATGAAATGGAGTTTCGAGCGGAAATGGATTCGACGATGGAGCTCTCTCTATTACTGCGCTGATATCGAAGCTTGCTCCTTTTTTTCTATATTTCCCTTCTTTCTCTCTTTCTCTTTCTGTCTCTCTCCCTCTCTCTCTTCGTACGTCGTTAAACCCTATCATTTTTAATCTCCGTCCTGGGAACTCTTTTTCTCATTTTTGAAAAGTCGATTGTTTTCAACAATCTTGACTGGTGGATTTCTACTGGACAGTAACGAAAATCGGTTAGCACGTGCCACGATTAGGTGTATAAAGTATCTACGTAAAGAAAGAGAGAAAGAGAGAGATATAGAGGGACAAGGTATACATAGGTGTAAATGAGTTATAACACATGGAATACGAGATAGTTCGGTCAGACACATTGCGAATAGAGACGGGTCGGTTTTCACAAAATTCTCTCCCTCTTTTTTCTCTCTCTCTCTCTCTCTCTCTCTCTTGATTCAAGAGCTTAATATCTCTATTTCTCTCTCTTTCATTCTAGATTCATTCAGTCCTCTTGATCTTTTTTTCACACTCGATCGCCGAAGGAGGACCCTTCTCATCTTTCCCCGGTACAAAATTTTCGTAGCTGCCGTGTTAACTTCTTTCTTTTTTCCTTCCCCTTACCCTTCTTTTTTTCATGTTACAAAGAAAGAAAATTAATGGACCCATCGGCAATATACCGATAAACCGTTGTAACACGTAACACATAGATGTATATATATATATATATATATGAAGTATAATATATGTAGGTATGCGTGTGCGTGACACCTCTCGTTACGTACTCGTAGAAACGCAACGACGTTCTTGCTACAATAAGAATTATACCTGCGTCCCTTGCTTTCCACGGCGGAGAGAACTTGCACATACATTTTCATGGGGCTTGTTTATTTGATGCGTCGCTACGAGCTTCTAACGCGTTACCAACTCGCGCGGACCTCCTCGCTTTCGAGGAGGGTTCCGTTGTGAGGTAAAGTGGAGGATCACGCGAGGGCAAGGTGGAATGAAAAGACGAGAGATAAAGAGAAAGAGAGTGTGTGTATGTGTGTATGTGTAAGAGAGAGAGAGTAAGAGAGAAAGAAAAAGAGAAGGAGAGAGAGAGAGAGAGAGAGAGAGAGAGAGAGAGAGAGAACTCGCAAACAGGTTCTCTCTTCCTTCCTCTAGGATGACGAAGTGAGTTATACCTTTGCGGTGACAGAGGGAAACAGATTCGACTTCGAGATTAGAGAGTACCGTTTTTCTGGAAATTACCGTGAATAACTCTTGCGTGACAGAAGTCTTTTACTATTCTTAGCAAGTCGTCTCTTTCTCTCCTCTCGATAACACGAGTACGAGGAACCAACAGTTATCATTCCTTAGTGAGAAGAGTCTTCGAATTTTTTCAAATCACAAGATGATTATATTTCTATCATTAATTAGATTTCTCTTTCTGTCTCTCTTTCTCTATATATACCTATGTATGTATGTATGTACGTACGTATGTATTTGTTTTTGTATTAACGATATCTACAGAATACGATTTCTGACGAGAGAAACGCGCTCTCGTATCCACCATCCAAAACGTTCCCACGGATACTCGGCGAGTATTTCTAGCGTTCCGGAGAAGCGATCGTTAAACTCCGTCCTGTGGCTCGAGAGGATCGATTTAGCGGATTCACGGCGATCGGCGTAGCCACTCCAAGGTTCTATAGCCTAGTCGACTCGCCTTTTGCTTCCGTGCGATCTAGAATTAGATTGTCTGACCAGTTACTATGATCCTTTCGACTTTAAACATACACATGGACATAGACGAACATGTGTTCATTGCAAATACAGTTGGTTGCTTCCTGGAAAAGAGTAAGAATCTATTCGTTAGAAAAAAAGAAGAAAAAGAAAAAAAGAACGCGATATAGATAGTTACTTTTAATCTCTCGCGGATTAAGAAGTGATACTTTTGGGTTTTCTCTTTTTTGTTTCTTTCATTCTTTTTTTCCGTTTGTTTCCTTTCGTCATTTTTATTTTTTGTTTATTATTTTTTTTTTATCTCATCATTATTTCGTGGAACAAAGAATATTGAAACGTCGGTAGAATGGTGGAGTAGGAGTAGGAGTAGAAGGAGGACGGGAGGGGGAGGAGGAGGAGGATCTGTTAGAAGGGCGAAGCTAGGCAGGACTCACAAGCACACGCTCGGTCACATCCACTCGAGGACGCAGGACAGAGCGTTTAGGGTCGATGGCCTCACACGGTTTATCTCCGTGTTCGGTGCTCTACGTATATTTCGTCTCTCTCTCTCTCTCTCTCTCTCTCTCTTCCTCTTCTACCTTTCTATATCCTCTCTAACTTTCTACACGTCTCTCTCTCTCTCTCTCTTTCTCTTTCTCTTTCTCTCACACGCATCTACTCGCTCGGCATACTTCGTACTCGCGATACGTTTTCCAACGCGATCAAGGGTGAAAGGAACCATCCCAATTATTTCTTTTTTTATCTTTTCCAACTCTTTGAACTCTTTCTGTTCGAAGTCCATTCGACGTTTATTTTTATCTCGTCTCATCGTGTATCGTTGATCCCGCTAGAGAAGTAGGAATGTGTTGTCTTCTCTCTTTGAAGGTGCCAACTCTCGAGATTTCTCACACATTCGAGAGGAGTCGTTTAGTCGAAAGACTAACGTGTATAGGGTGGTAATAGAGAGAGAGAGAGAGAGAGAAAGGAGGGAAGAAACATCGATGGTGCTATGAGAAGAGACAAAGTAGTTGAGGAGAATGCGTAAAACAGGCACTTAAGGAAACAATGAACGATCGACTAGCTCGAGTCTCTCTTTCTTTCTTTCTTTCTTTCTTTCTTTCTTTCTTTCTTTCTTTCTTTCTTTCTTTTTCTCGTCGTTGTGTTCGTGCCGTATTTGATCGTGTCTACAGCAGCGTCATCGTTTTAACGTGCCTCCAGCCTTCGATTTTTCCGATCAAATATAGTACCCTTTACAATATCTCTTTTCTCTCTTTTTCTCTTTCCCATCTTTCTTCTTCTCGTTTGAACGAAAGATCGATCGACGAATAGAAATGTTGTATGATAGATACGTACGACCTTTAAATTAATTTAATTCTAATTTATTTAATTCCTTTTTTTTCTTTTTCACTTTACAGAGATTTGGAAAGGGATCTAAGCTTATCCGAAGACAGCGAGGATGAAACAACAAAGGTAAATGATCGATAAGTTATATTTACGATCTTATTTTGCTCCCTAAATCGTTGCATGAATCAAACGAGAAAGTAAGGGGAAAAGAAAACTAGCACGGATTTGTTGAAATCGATGTACAACAGGTAGTAGTAATAATAACCGTAGTAGTAGCTTCCCGTGTTTCAAAAAATCGCGCTAGAATTTTAGTTTCCTTTCTCCTTTCTCATCGTCATATTTCTCTTTCGCGATTCACTTCTACCATTTTGTCGCTTCCCCAAGAATACTTCCGCAGGTTGGTACCGCCTGCTTTCAATCGATGATAGAGTGAGTTACGTTCATCTTATTTCTCCTTAAATTCGAATCACGATTATACTAATGTCTATTTTCGTTCAAGTAATAACATTCGATTAATTTGTTTTTACAGAACCCGTTACCTAGACCGATTAGAAATAACAGAAGTCCACACGTGTCTGTTAGGTAAGTTATGCGTTATTTGTTATATAAATATATCACTTTCAAATATGACTAAACAAAGGGATTCACTGTTGAGTTTTATAAACGTATTATAACTCATATCTCCATTGTGTAATAAAATAATTATTGTAATGACGAATCCTAAATAGTTTTATAACACAAAATTGTAAACGAGTTTCGCCAATAGCAATTTTGTAAACATCGGTGAGTCTCGATGACGATGAACGAGTTAAGTGTTAATAATTCAAACATTGATTCAAAACATCGTGAACATTTAGATTATTCTTCTTACAGTTTACCAACTCCATTAATGTCAACCATGGTTCCGGGATCTGCGTCGATACCACCAATGTCTCCCATGCCGATATCACCGATGGGATCGCTATCACCCACGAGGCCTTTAAGTTTACCTCGACCATCTCCACCGTTAAAACAATTAACTCCAGAGAAAGTTACTTCGCCAGCTTTGGTTAGTCCATTGCGACCTAAAGATTCACCAAATACGTCGACTCATCATCGACCACCGAGTCCTCCTGGTCAAGCCCCACAAAGTTCCGGAAGCGCGAGTTCTAGCTCGGACTCTGGTTCAGATTCCGGGAGTGATAGCAGTGACGATTCGGACGATGAGAACGTTCAACCGATCGCAAAGGGACCTTCAACGCCACCTTCTGTCTCTCCTGGAGTCGAGGAACCACCACCCGAGGTAGAAGAATCCAAACCAAGATGGAACTTGAGTTCCTTTTTTAATAAGTCTTCCGTGCCATCGGGTGATCAAAATTCAGAAACGAAGACTATGACTCAGGTATCGTAACTATTTCGATCTTAATCTCGCGAGACTTTCTGTTTTGGACGAAGAATTTGTCCGAAGATCGTTCGGTTGATTCCAAGTTGCGTGATCTTTGAACACGATCCATTTAGTCTTTGAACTCCGTCGACGCATTGGCACGATTACTTGGAAACTTTGAATTAAACGGAAAGTCTCGAGTCGAGTTTCTCTTATCAGTAGAATAATCATTTTGATTCGATCCTCTTTGATAATTTTCCGACGAAATTAGATATCCCGAAAAGGATGATTTTCTCGACTCGAATTTTTTCCTTTCATTTTCCAGGATGAGATTAGACCGGAAGGTACACCGGGAGGATCATCGGAATTAAGAGTACATAGGGAAAAGGCTCACGACTGGCATCTAGACGATGCCTTAAAAAGAACACATAATCCGACGATGATGAGTTTATTAAGTGACAGTAGTCATCATTCTGATGCAGAGAAAAGTCAAGCTGTTGAAGAGAATAATTCAGAAATAGAGAAACCAAAAGTAACGGATACAAGGAAACGTGGTCGTCCGAGAAAATCGACGAAAAGTCCAAAGCGCGATCGTAGAACATCGGAGGAAAATAGCAAAAGTTCTAAATCCCGTAGTCGAACAAGACCGATCAGTAAAAAAAAGAGATCGATTTCGAAAGCGATCGTGCCGACTAGCGATGATGCGAGCGACGTAAGGTCGCAGGATGCATCGTCTGACTCGGATAGCGACAAACAAGCAGCGACGTCGGTTACACCAGCCATCGAAGATATGACTGAAAAGAGAAGATTAAGATTGAGTATATCATCGAGCGAGGACGAATTTCCATTGGGGAATGGAAAGAACAACAGCGGGTCCGAGGGCGAGGCAGGTCGTTGGAGAAGAGCATCTGTGAAGCAACGTAGCAAACTCGCGGACTCCCCCAAGAAGCAGGATAAAAAGAAGAGTCCAGCTAAGGCAAAACCGAGAAGGCCAAGATCGAGAGTTACTAACATGAATGGTTCCGACTCCGATAGCGAATCAGAAGTGGCCACGAGGAATCGCATTCAAGTTGCAAGGTAAGGATCTTTTTAAATCTGTCATATAACATTTTAATTTAGACTTTGGAAACTGAGTATAGTTTTTCTTTTTTTTCTTTTTTTCCCTTTCCCTTTTTTTTTTTCGTCATGTTTATTTAGTATTATTAGTTCGTTTTTAATAGAAATTTTCGTTTTAGACGTGTATTAAATGCTCAGTTGGTCGGGTCTATATTAAAGATAACACAATATTATTACGTTGGAATAATTTTATTTAAAGTTAATTATGTTGTCGTCTGTACAAACAAGTGTTCACATGTACAGAGTTCCACCTAGACCACGAATACCACCAACGAGAACAACTTCACCGGACAATTCCGATAGCGACAATAGTCCAACTCCGAAATTGCAAGAAGACGATGCCGGGAACGTCCAGGATAAGAAGAAGAGCGACACCTTGCGAAAGTTGTTTTCGATATCGAAAGGAGGTGCGAAAGGTGGTGGCAAGGGTGGAAAAGGTGGCAAGGGTGGTGGAAAGTGCGGTATATACGTTCAAGAATATACAGCCTCGGCCAATACACCGAACGGTAGTGAAAGTCCTTACAAAAGACCGCTATCGCAATCTTCGAACACTCAAACAATACCTCCGTTAACCTATACGAACGGTGTACCCAGTCTAATGTGCAAGATAGACCTTAGTAGGATACCCCATTTATCGCAAATGTCGAGAGGACAGGAACTCAGACAACGGACAGAACTTCCGGATACCAGGCCATCCTCCAGACAATCTTCGAGCATACACGCTCAAGTACCAAGACCACCTACTCCGGAGGAAGGCGAGATAATCGAGGCATCACCGGTTCAGCAACGTTCCTCCAACGGTAGGACTCATGGCGATAATAACGTAACGGACCAAAGTGAAAAGAAGGGTCGTTCGAACCACTCAAAAAATGACGCGCGATCGTCAGAATTAAAAAACTGCACTGCTAGTGGCATTCACAGTGCTGGTGGTAGTGCCGGTGCTGGTAGTAGTTCTAGTGCCACGACTAATGTGTCAAAGCGGAAACGTAATACTAGCTGCAGTTCGATTTCTAGTTTAAGTACTGTGTGTTCTACGGATTTGAAGTCGAAAGGCGGCAGTGCTGAGCACAAAGAAAAGAGAAGAAAAAGGAAGCACGCCAAATCCGAGACAACCACGTCTAGGCCCTCTTCGATTCAGGTGAGACCTTTACTCTAGATGACTTCAAATTTTCTGCATTGTGTCGTGATAAAATAAAATAAAAAAAATAATAATAATAAAATAAAATAAAAAAAAAAAAAAGAAAAGAAAGAAGGAAAAAGAAAAGAAAATAAATATCATTTTTTTTTCTTTCATCAATTCTATATTATCAATTAGCAAAATGACGTACAACCAACAAATCACGAGCGGGAAGAAAAAGCTGATACAAATTTGTTACCACCTCCACCCCCGCCACAACGTATCTACTACTCGTATTTCCATGCGCAAAACGAGGTTTTGGAAGACCAAGACAGGTAATTTTAATTATTGCTCTTACGAGAAGTATCATTTCTTTTTGTTTTTTTTTTTTCCTTTTTTATTTTTCTTCTTTTTCTTTTTTTTCTTTTTTTTTTTTTTTTTTTTTTGTCAAATCACTCTATCTCGTCTTTCTTCCCGTTAAAAATACCGTGTGCACGGAATACATTCGTGCTTAATGAGTAAAAACGTTCTATTTTACATCGTGCAGGGACCAGAATCAGTACCTGACAGAAGCAAAACGGCTGAAGCATAGCGCCGACGAGGAGTGCGAACTCACGGCTCAAGGTATGTTGTACTTGGAAGCTGTTTTGTACTTCCTATTAACTGGCAACGCCATGGAGTCTGACCCTCTTACGGAACGGGCGTCGTTCACGATGTACAGGGACACTTTAAGTCTTATAAAGTGAGTAGATCTTTAATTAACTACAAACTCCTACGAAAAGGAGCACTTGCTAATTAAAGCGATATCTACGATTTTCTCTATCTTCATTCCAGGTATATTTCATCAAAGTTCAAGAGCCAACAAAATAACTCTCCGGAGAGCAGTATAAATAACAAGTTGGCTGTCCTGAGGTGAGTACCATTCACTCGAGACTCTTTTACATTGGCCCACGGTAATCCGATGATTATTACGTGGTCGCGTGCACATACAAAATTGTATTAATGTCAAAATTGTTTTATTTTTAGCCTCTGGTGCCAGTCTCTTTTATACTTGAAAATGTTTAAAATGCTCAAACTCGAAGTGAAAGAATATCAGAAAATTCTTAACGAATACCATCAGAAGGTAAATAAATCCCTCGATGAACATTAAACTTTCATAATAATTATTTGGAAGAAGAAAGACATATTATATATTTGATTTTAGCCTGCTCAAGCAACACCAGTACAACCGGAAGGTCAAGGTACACCATCCTTGTCACCAACACCGTCTCCTGCCGGTTCCGTTGGTTCCGTTGGCAGCCAAAGTTCCGGTTATAGTAGCGGGGAGTTAGCTAATAGAGGAGTTGCTTCGGGTCAGGCCCAAGCAGCACCTTACGTTAGTGTTCCACTCCACGTCCATAATGCCATGGCAAAACAGAATTATTACTTTAGTTTGCTGTTAACCTGTCATGATCTTTGGGATCAAGCAAATGCATTGGTGACGGAAAAACATAAAGGTACGTCTGCAAATTCGAAATTCTATTATTATGTAATTATACTCGATTGATAACGTAATCAAAGAAAGGATCATCCTACAAGTAATCGTTCTGTTTTTTTTCTTTTTTATACCAATAGATTTTTTCATCGAGCTGGACGAAAAGATGGGACCTTTAACGCTGAAAAGCTCGCTGTGCGATCTTGTCCGTTATGTAAAAGCGGGTATAAAAAAGCTTCGAGCTCTCTGACCACAATGGCACAGCCCCCGGCCACCTACTCCCAACTACATTACCTCGCTTCCACAAAACATCGCAACGTATCCAACGATGTTCACGTGAATCCAACGTGACACATATACGTCCTGGAGAATCGTCGTTACATCAATACTGGAAAATTACTTGCAGCGAGGAGAAGAATAGGATCTACGTTTTTTAAAACGGGGTAGGAAGGGGGGTGGGGGGAATGATATGACAAAAAGAAATAATTGGTCACGGGGTGCGATAGAACGAACACGAAGGAGAGAACAAAAAGTGAAACAAAAAAAAAAAAAAGGAAAATAGAAAAAAAAGAGAGACACGAACGTGTTTAAAGAACGAAACAAAATCCTCGGCCCGCGATGACGATATAATGAAATCTTGACTGTCATCGTGCAAAAACGTTTTTCATCAAAGTCGCATCATGTCCTTGCAATAATCATCATTATTAATATATTAATAACAATGATCGCTGTAAAGAGATGATGCGAGTTTCATTTAAAAAAAAAAAAAAATAATAAAAAAAAAACACAAAAAAAAAACACAAAAAAAAAACAAAAAATGGTTTAGCAGGATGTTAGTCAATTTTTGCGAATCATTGGGGCTATAATAAAATATATCGATGATTCAAAAGTCGCGTGTTTGCCCAACTCTAGAAAAACGAGTTGTAACTTATATATATTTTTTCGAAATGTCCGCTTTTGTAAGTTAACGCATGTAGATACGAGAAAATGCGAAGGGGGAGTATGAAATTGGGAAGATTAATAATGGGAATAATAAATATAGGTAAACGTAAAGTGATTGGGAGATTATGATAGAAAAATAAAGAGGAAGTTCAATAAATGGAAGTTAATAGAAGTGCCACAGGAGCGCCCGTGTGTTCTCGCTTCACGGTGCGCAACAGCCGACGTTACCTGAAGCATGAGTCTCGTCTTATCGACGATTCGCGTGCGACGAAAAAAAAAAATAAAAAAAAATTAAATACACAATGATATACATATATACATATAGTTTATTACGCATATAAATATATAAATAATTATAAATACATATAAATATATACATATATATATACATATATATATATATATATATATATATATATATATAAACATATAAATATATTTAATGAGAGACGCGGAAAGATTACGTAAAGCACAGCTGATATCCGTGTGGCGGATTATTATATATATATATTAATATAAAAGAGAAGACGAATAAAACACGTGTCGCATATTCGTCGATCGGAATATGCGAGTTTATTATTAGACGGCAAAAGGGAGAAAAGCTAAAACAAAAGAATCGATATATGATCAAAGGCTGTAGTACTGTTGTATAGTGTGTATATATATATATATATATATATATATATATATATATATATACAATACACATTTATATATATATATACACACGCACTTGGAAGCGTGTAAAGAGAAACACAAGAAAACCGACAACACAAAAAAGGAACTAAAGAAAATGGACACACTTTGTAGATAGATGACGCGAGAGTAATTTAATACGCAACAAATAGTTATGAAAAAATAATGAGACAGCGCAAGCAGTACATATTGTTTATATTATTTAGAATTATTACGGGGAAAATAAGTAATTAGTGGTTAATAGAATAATGAAAAAAGAGTGTAGTGCATTCGTGTATACATAGTACGATGAGCAGCGAGCATAGGGGGGATGGGTGGGTGGGGGGGAAAAAAAAGGGGGGGGAGCGTATATTAACGCCGATCAAAGAGCCGTGTAAAGGAAGGGAAAACTTTATTTACGCGATATTGTATTGTAACTGAGAGAGATAGAAAGGCGTATCCGATAAGTAAGTTGTTCCATCTGTATATTTTTGTAAATAGATATATGTGAGTGCCGCCGCCTTGAGGGTGATCAGTCGTTGTTGAAACTTCGATAGATCAAAACGCCCTAATTTTTGCTACCACAGAACTTATCGAAAATCGGGTCCCTTCTGGTAATCAATAACACATGTATACAAACGTCTCGCATAACACGATATACACATATACACATACACATAAGCGCGCGCATACATATAAAAAAGAAAAGAAGTTCAGTAACTTTATCTCTCGGATTATTTATAATACTTAAATTCAGATGTCCTATTTTCTTTTCTTTTCTTTTTTTTTTTTTTTCTTTTCTTTTTTTCTCTTCTCTTCTCTTTCTTTGGTCCTCTTTCCCTCCGCCACTCT